>NW_017535852.1:732166-735339 GCF_001853355.1 Bactrocera latifrons | reverse complement strand
TAAAAACATTAGAAAAAAATAAATAAATAAAATTAAAGTAAAATATTTCAGTATTTGAGGTTAGCAACGCGCACACTTACGTCTTAATTTTACTAGCATCCGGACGGGTGTCACTCTTGAGACCATAATAGGCGAGCAACTCATCATATTCGCTCTTCATGTCATTTATAACATAGCCACCCAGCTGGGACACACGCTCCAAAGCGGTGCGTATTCTCAACATTTCCTCTTTGTGCGCATCTTCGTCCACATTCGAGTTCACCATTTTGACAAACGCGTGCGGCAGCAAGGGTTTGTATTCAGTGCTTTCGATATTCTGCATGAAGAGCACATGCGCCAACGAATATTTGGGATGCGCGGCAATGACTTCGTCGTAAATGTCCTCAGCCTTGCCGACCTCTGAAAACGAACACATATAATGCATTACAAACAGTTTGAAAGAGCGCTTTTGCCCACACACTCACCACATTTGGAGATCATCATGCATTGGAAGTCGCGCAGACCCTCAGCATACTCGTCCGTAGTCATTTTCTTCGGCGACGAAGTGCTCGCAGCAGGGCTGGCATTAGCACCCGACGCTGCCGCGCCATCACCCGACGCCGTTACCGTGTCACCGACATCGGTGTTCAGCGAGCTCAATGTGTTCACCGATGCGTTCGGCACGGTGATATTGGTTTTTGATTTGCTTGCATTTGCGGTGTTATTGCCACTGCCCGCATTACCGCCCGCGTTGCCGTTACCATTCTTCTTCTCCGGCGGATTCAAGTAGTAGGTGAAATCATATGAATCGACACGGCGCACCGCCTCATCCTTGGCCAAGGTCGCTGTACCGGCCAACCAAGCAGTGTTCGCTGGCAAATTCGCTTTGGTCAGCTTCTCTTGCGGCAAAGGTGCCACGTAGAGCACCTTGGCGGGTGTATCCTTGAGCACACAGTTGGTAAACTTGCGCCGACCGGTCAGACAATTATTATAATGATCATACAAGTCCATATTAATGGCATTGGACAGTTTGAAGAGCGCCACCATATTCGCCTCGTACACTTTCTCCAGCAGATCGCGTTTCTCGTGACGCAATTGCAATTTAATCGTGTATTCACCCTTCTCCAACTTCGTGTATACTTTGTGTGAGTGTGCATCGCCGCAGGCGACCATCGCTTTATTCGCGTCGAACATCATCCAGAGCTGTGATTCGAATTCGGCTTCGTAGAGTAGCGAATTGAAGAGTGGCGCATAGACGGCAACTTCTTGTGCTTTCGCTACTTGCAGTACAAACGTCAACATGTTCTGATAGATTTGACGACCCTCGGGTATGACGTCGCGCAGTGCGCTAAGCGGCGTGATTTTCGCTTCAGTGGGACGCAATACAACGGCGGCAGTCTTCAGTTGGATTTGTGGTTGCAAGTCTTCGCTCTTCAAAGCGACAAAATCAAGCTTGTGTATGCCACGCGCAGCGGGCATGATGTCTGAAGGGAGAAATCGAGATGGCAACATGAAAAAAACAAAACAAAATCATAATTTTATCACCATTATAAATACAAAAGTTTTCGAAGGGTCAGTTTGTATGGCAACTATACGCTGTAATGGCCCGTTATGAACAATTTGTTGGGAAATTGTACCGTTACCTTGAACAATAACCCATGCCAAATTCTATGACAAAATCTTGTCAAATAAGAAAGTTTTGCTTATAAGGACAAGTTTCTGATCGTTCAGTTTGTATGTCAGCTATACGATATAGTTGTCCGATCTAAACAATTTTTTCGTATATTGTGCCGTTGTTTCGGTCAATATTCCGGGCAGAATTTCATGAAGATATCTGGTCAACTAAAAAAGTTTTCCATATAAAGACTAATTTTTTATCGTTCAGTTTGTATGGCAGCTATATGATATAGTTGTCCGCTCTAAACCATTTATTAGTATATTGTACCCTTGCCTTCGTCAATAATCCATGCAAAATTTTATGAAGATATCTCGTCATATAAAAAAGTTTTTTATATAAAGACTTGATTTTGATGGTACAGTTTGTGTAGCAGTTATATGCTATAGTTATCCGATATTGACAATTTCGACAAATGAGCAGCTTCTCTGATATTTCAGATAGATAGCTTAAAAACTATGGGGCTATTTCGCTTATATACAAACGGGCAGACGAACTCGGCTAAATCGACTTTATGGAGGTTCTGACGTTTCCATCCGAGTGTTAAAAATGTCATCAAAAACATAATATACCCTCTTTAGGTAAAAAATCTACAAGTGCCTAGAAATTAAAGTGCAACTTACAAGGATTCGTGTTGTTCGCTTTGATGCCATGGAATTCCAAACTGTATTTGATATGAGTTGTGCCATAGTTGGACCAATATTTGGCAATGCACAGCTCCAGTATGTTGTCCTCCTAAGGTTATGTGCAAGAAGTATTAATTGTAATAATGAAAATAATTTCATGTGCTGCGCTTACCTGGCATAGGAAATGCAAAGTGGTCTCATTTTCCGAATTCACAGGCAAAATTTTCATAGTCTCCAAGACACGACAGGACAACCGTGGTAAGATTTGCATGGTGTGTACGAAGAATTTGCCAATAAGATTTTCGCGATTTTTGTCGGTGGAACGCATGCGCAAAACTACAAACAACAACAACAAAAAAGAAAAACATCGATTAGCCTTACAAAAATTAGAAATCTACAAACAAATTAGTGCATATGTATGTACTATATTATAATGGATATGAAACAAAAAATAGTAATAAATATACTAATGACAGAGGCACATATGTACTATTAAAACACTATATCCAAAAATATATACATATTTGTACTCAAACTAGCTACTTACCGGCCCATGTAGCACCGCGTGGCACCATAATGAAGTCTCTCTGTATGGTGTTTGGCTGGAATTCAATGCTGCCATCGTTTTTAGTTGATGTGCATTCGAAGGTGACCGACTCATTGCAGTCGATGACATGTGGCTGCACTACGGTCACTGGTATTTCGAACAGCACACCCTTCTGCACGCAATTGGAGTCGTAAGCCGATATGCTGAGATTATAAATAAAATTTTAATTAAATAAAGAATGCAAGTACAACGCTAAAAATGCACAAAAAACTCTAATGAAACCAATAAAAAAATTTTAAAAAATGTTAAAAAAAATTTAAAAAAACTACTTTTATTTTAGGAAGCC
>NW_017535852.1:729854-731847 GCF_001853355.1 Bactrocera latifrons | reverse complement strand
AAAAAAACAAAAATATTTTTATTTGTTATTATTATTAAAACAAGTAAGAAAGAGCTAAGTTCGGGTGCAACCGAACTTTTTATACTTTTGCAACTTGCACGCATCAAAACCAGGCAAATGCCTTAACGTGTAAATCAAGCATAGATAGTAAGTCAGCTGGATGAAATCCTGATATTAGTTATATAGGGGCTAGGACAAGTTTTCGCTCAAATTTATCTACAAGTATTTTAGGCACGTAAAATAACTAACTGTTGTGAATAAAACACGCTCTTTTATTGTCATTGAGATAACTCACACATTATATATCTCACTTATTCACCGATATTTCCGGTCAAAAGTCAACTTTAAGTACAGTGGTCTAAATATTCGGTACCTAGGGGAAACAATTTTTGTTGGCTTTAAACAATTTTTGGTCACAAGGCGGCACACAATAAAGACATTATTCCTATTAATTGATTTTTGATTTGTGTAATGGACGGGGTCACGCCCACTTTTTCAAAAAATTATACCCACAGGTTACTGGGATCCTATGTACCAAGTTACAGCTTTATATCCTTATATAATGAATAGTTATGACCGGATTTCAACTTTTCTCGTCATCCTGATCATTTGTATATAGTACATATGTATATAACCCCATATGTATCTCGCTTAGTTTTAGGTGATGCGTACAACCGTTAACCGGTGGACGAAACTATAATACTCTGTAGCAACTGCAAGAGTATAAAAAAAAGCTTAACTATTCCCTCTACCGTTGCTCAAAATACTCACTTTGCTGTGTGTACACCGGGCGGCAGGCCTGTGGGATCAATCTTGACGGTCAAGGAACGCGATGAATAACTCAAATCCAAGTAAGCGCCACATTGTACGAACGGTTGCGACGATATCAAATTCAAGCGCATATTAAAGTTGAACTTTTGATGTGGTTCTAAAGAAAATAAAGCAACAATTTACGACGTTAAAAAAAAAATCTGAAAAATAAAATAAACCAACCAGTCTCCTGGTCATTAAAGAATACTGGCTCGATGGAAACATCCTGTTCGATTGGTTTCTTCAGCACGCCCTGGCGTAGGTGAATGCCTTTAGCAGCTTGTGCGCCACAACGCACAGCAAATCTGCAATTTCAAGGCAATAAATCAAAATGTACGAGGCAAATAATTTAAATGCTCTTACCGCAGCATATTCTCCGACGCTCCAGCATGCTGTGTGAGATGTTCAAACGACTTTTCCACATTCAACAAACCGCTGCCTTGGGCAAATGGATCGACGTAGCCGAGTTTGGTGGCAGTATTGGTGATGGCACGTTTGATACTGTAGGGGGAATACTTAATGCCCTTCTGTTTGAGACCGGAAATTAGAATCGCTAGAAGTAGGTGGAATAATTTTAAATATGTACTTTTAAAACATTTAATATGTTACTTATAATTCTAAAATATCAATTATAGGTTATTAAAATATTAATAAAAATTATTAATTTTAATTAAAACAATCAAAAAATTTTTAAAATAATTTTCAAAAATTTTAGATATCAAAATTAATAATTAAAATTTTTTTAAATGTTAGCAAAAAAAAATAATAAAATTTAAAAAACATTTACTACAAATTAATCAAAATTTAAAAAGATGAATTAAAATTATAGACGTACAAATTGCGCCCGCCACATGCGGTGCTGCCATGCTGGTGCCATTCATTAATTGCGATTTGCTCATTGTAAATTGTGGCACTGATGTGATAGCGCCGCCGGGCGCACAAACCGTTACGCCTTGACCACCATCAATACAGGGATCACGTGATGTCCATGTGTAGACGTTGCCTGGCAATTTTTCACGCATCACATATTCCGCCTCCATCATTTGCGGCGAGACGTAAGCGCCTACACCTAAGTGGATACAAAAAATATATGCAAAATTAGTTGTAATTAATTAATTTGTTTAGTATACAATTTTAATTGAATTTTTTTATACAATTTTAATTTTTGTTGTAAAATTTTAAT
>NW_017535852.1:658928-729007 GCF_001853355.1 Bactrocera latifrons | reverse complement strand
TTTTAATAATTAATCAAATAATTTAAATTAATTTTTTTACTACACTTTAAAAAAAAAATTGTTTATAAAGCTTAAATTTATTGTTTTTTACTCACCAATACAACTAGGTTGACTAATATCGGGTGGCGTGCCAACAGTGCACAAAGCTGGTCCGTGATTACCAGCAGAGGCTACCCACACAACACCGTATTTGTTCACAACTTCGCTCATTAGCTCACCGATGCGACTAAATAAAACAAGAACAACAAAGCAACAGAATAAACATAAAAAATATTGACTGTTAGCATTTACAAGCACGGAAAATCAACATGAGGCAATAAGAATTTAAAAAAAAATATAATTATTTAAATTAATCAACACAGAAAATATTGCTATTAAGGCAACAACAAATGAATTTACTTTGAAATTTTGCTAGTATTTGTGGTTGTGTGCAACAAAACGCACTGTTAATCACAATTCAATTAAAAATGTTAATCAAAATGTGTGCGCATACGTCTAACAATGAAGGAAAAAGCTGGAAATATATTACCTCATGTAGACTTTCCGTTTCCTTTTACGTTTCTTATCGACAATCAAAGGACTTTCATATTGATATATTTGACTTTTTAATATTTATCGTATTTGTTTTCGTGAAATTTCAAAGTAGATTCGTTTTGGTACAATTTTGAAAATCGATATAATAAATAATTTAATATCATTATGAACATAAACGACGAGTCAAGCAACTTACCCGGCATTAGACCAGTGCGCATGTTCGCCATAACTCATATTGATGACGTCTATTTTGGTGCCGGAGCGACACAATTCCATAACTTTCATCATGCCACGCACTAGCGCTGTGCCGGTCTCCATCGAACCTAAACGCCCATCACCGATTGTAATCGAAACAATGCGTGCATTTGGCGCAACGCCGTCGACATCTTTAGACGCGTGATTGCCACTGGCAATGGAAGCGACATGTGTGCCATGTGACGCTGAAAATATTAGTGTGAGCATGAATAAATCAGAATTACAATATAATTGTTTATATTTTTTACTTACAGCACATGCCCACAATCTCGAGCACATCGCCGTTATCATGCACATTAATTGATATGGAGAAGAAGTCATCAACATTCTTTATTTCGTGCGTCTTCGTGTACTCGCCAAGATGCAGCGCGTTCTCAAGATCACCCTAAATATTAAAAAAAAAAAAAAAACTAAATAAGAAACTTTTCTTTGTTTATCATCTTCTATACGCACCTTTTCCGTAGTATCCACGACTGCTTGCCAACCGTTGGCGGTCTGATACAAAATACAGTCATACGTTGTTCTTATATCCTTGTATATCTTCTCATAATTATTTAACATTTCTAAAGTGTTATCTAAATCTTCTTTAATCAATTTCTTATCCCAGCTCAATTTCGTTAAATCTGCGGATGAGTTTATGTTAAAGACCAAATATGAAAAAGTAAAATATACTCTAGAAACCTGAGTTTTGCGCTTCGAATTCGCTGATTTTGCGTGCAATTGCGGCAGTGGCCAGTTTATTGGGGCCATCCCAATCCTTGGTTTTGTAAAAATTGGTTATGTTCTCTCTCACTTTGAATGGGCACAAGTCATGGAAGTTTTTCATGCCGATACGATATTCCCCGTTGGCAGTGTTAGAAGCAGTCATTTGCGGTGACAACTATAATAGTGATTAGATATAGATAACAATTGCAATTATTATATACTATAAGCGTATAATGACCAAAATAAACAAAACAAAGAGCACCATGTAATTGCGAATGAAGTATTATTAGATTTTTGATATAAGCAGATAAGTACACACACGTATACAAATGCACTTATGTAGATATAAATATTTAAGCAGGCCAATTATTAGTGTTAAAATGCTTAATCATGCGAAATTTTATATACGCGACGTTATTTTGTGTCATATAATATTGCATACGTACGCATTAAAATTTTCACAAAATTAACATAGCTTTTTTGTGTAACTGTTCTTTTCGCGAAAGCTAATCAACGTTAATTTATTCCAAACTCTATGGACTTACTTTAAGTTGGCGTCCAGAACAGCCCGTGATGAAGCCTTTATCATTGGCTTTAACTTTTTTGGACATGTCAACGTCACCACAACTCGTGCAATCAAAACGCTCGATCACCTTCACTGACTTACCGTCACATAGAGTCTATTGAAAATAATAAAATATATATATGTATATAATAAAATTTGTAATTAATAAACTAAACCATAACCTCTAAATTTTAAATTTCTCAACAAAAATAACTTGCCTCCAAACCTGATGCACGCGGATCAACGCCGGAATCGAAAATGGCGATCACGGTGTCACGCCCATCATAATCGGGATACTTTTGCAAGAAATTTAAAACTCCTGTTTCAGCTTTGGGCACCAATGCGCCGCTCGGAAAAGTGGCTTCAATGATACCACTGCTATTACTCGACGCCATTGTTGCTTCTGGCTGCTCCTGCTCTGCCTTTTCACCTTTACTTAGTTGCTGATTAACAACGGTACTAATCGTTACGTATCCTCTGGTTGTACGCAGGCTCTTTACAATTTTGCTTGAATTTGCTGCCGTTGTTATAGCACCTTTGTGTGGGCAAATAAGCAATAAATTATAGAAATGTTGATTTTAACTAATTTAAACCTAATTGACAATAAATTGTCTGTCCGAAATGTCTAATCAACAATTTTTTCTGCCGTCTGTGGAAGAAACGATGAAAAGCAATTGTCACCGTTTTGTAGATGTCAGCTTTGTTGGTAATGTATTTGTTGTTGTTTTGCAAATAGCCGTTGTGCAAATAGCGGCCGGTGACAGGTAAAATTGGATTGTAATGTAAATCACTTACGCGAGATGTCGCCTTGAGAATCCTGCTATTCTAATTAACTGAACAATTTTCGTAGCAATTATTCCTAAGTTTATTTTTATAAACATTCAGTAACACACTGCGAATTTTTAAATAAATTTAAAAAGATTACAAAAACCAAAAAAGTGACACACAATTAATTTTTGTGAAAATACTGTGTGCTATTGCTTGTATTTTTGATAGCTTTTTGCTATGGATTACTTTGCAAATTTGTAAAATATTTTTTTTGAAACATTGCTTAAATCCAATCAGTTTCAAGAATGATAGAGATATCTCCAACTAATTCAGTTGGTTCTTGATTCCCGAGTAACATTTTCTCCCATTGGGCAAATAAAATTTTCCTGTTTATGTACTTCGTTACTGTCTGTTATCGATAACTGAGGTCAAATACTGTTTGGCCGGCGTTAAACTGTTTTATGTGCAGCTTTGGTGTCTTTTTATTGACAGCTCACAGCCAGCTGATCGAACTGTCAAATCTGCTACTCGCTGTCAAAGTATTGTGAAAAAAGTTTGTGTTGGTGCGTGAGATTTCGTTGAAAGCGTTTCGTTCTTTTACAAATCATAAAATAACAAACTAAAGTAAAATGTGGTACGAAATCTTACCTTCAGCCGGCATTATCACAGTCGTACTTGCAGTTCCTGTGTACGCGATGTGGGGTCTTAACAAATTGACCCTTGGCAATGTAAGTAAATGTTTGTTGAAATATATTCCGGATGACACAGTCAGCTTATATAACTGTGTGCTGGATCGTAGTGCTTCGCATCTTTTCAACATATTAGTACTTAATTCAATGTATAAATTAATTTATTTCGTTCACTTTATGACTGTTGTTCCTACATCAATCAATTAAATTGTATTTTTAACTATCCTACAGTCCTACCGCCGCAATATGGACGAGCGTTTCGACCGAATTTTGTATCAACGCGACAGCAGACTAACTAAAAATCCATACATTCAGAATGTGAGTATCAACTAGTTGGAAAATAATAATTGCTTCAACGAGTGCTTGTTTATCAACAAAAACAAAAGTTAGAATTCTAGTGCTATTAGTTTTTGCAATATTTTCAAAGTATATTAATATATTGGCAGTTTTCGATTTACAAAAAAGAAATTACAAACTACAAATTCGGTTTGGAAATTTACCGTACCGACAGTTTTAATAGCAAAATGCAATAGCAAGTAGATATTAATTGTTTAATGGGCACTTTTCAGTAACTTAATAAAAAAAACTAAATTTCCATGATTACTAAATCGAATTTATGAAAATATGTTAGTCAATGAATGTACATATCCATATATTCTCCAATCAACATCATGAGACATACATATATCATAGATAATATTACTTTTGTTATAAAACATTTGTAGAAAATGGTAGAAAGGACATTATTTTCCCTGTTAGAGAATCTATTTTTTTAAATTTACTGTCAAAACAATGGTTTATTGTTTTTAAATGTATACAAACATATGTATATATTTTGGTCTTATTGATTTTATCTTTAATAATAAATTTCACTTACTCGAAAAAGTTTAGTTGTTTAGTTTTAACGAAAAAATAGGCACTTATTGGCTATTCATACAAATATTTCTTTTTTTTTTTTTATTCCTACAGGGCTTGGAATCCATTCCCGATGAAGAAAGTCATTAAATGTCGTGTATATATGCAATTTAATCACATTTATAGTGTAACATTAATGAAGGATATCAAATAAAACATGTAAAACAAGTAACGCTTCCTATTTCCTTGATAGTGTAATGTAGCGCAGTCAGCTGTTGAGTCTCTGTATTTTTCTTCCTCTTTGTATAGTCCTTTATGTGCAGTGAAACATCCCTGTGCTGAAGGAAAAACCACCCCTAGAATTGCCTACTATCAATTACCCTCCCAATTGTCAGTCACATTTCATAAGGCGTCTTCAAAGGCAGAAAAATAATTTCAGCACTTTTAAACTGTAAAATATTGTTAAAAAATTGTAAAATTTAATATATTTTATTAGTAAAGTAACATTAAAGTTATTGGGTAGTTAAAATGTTGAAAGGACATCATAAAAATAAGTGAAAAGTACGATTTTTCACATTTTCCAACGCATAGGCGATACGATGAAGTGGTCGTGCATTGTGCAAAAGGGGGCGCAACTAACAGAAAACACCAGAAGCCATTTGGCGCTGGGTGTGGAAAGTAGTGCGCCTGTTAGTGTTAAGCTTAAGGGCAAATGTGGTAAAAGCGGCAATTTCGCTGTGGGCCACTTTATCGGTGTTTTTTGTTTCTTTATTCGGACTTTTGTTTTGCTCGCGGTGGCTGCGGTATTTTTGTTTACAATCGACAGCGTCAATGCCGCCGCTACCTCCTTGAAAGCGCCACACGAAGGAGATAGTGGGACATCAGCGGGAGGGCGACATCAATATGAACACGCTGCCGTGAATGCCGCTGGATTGCACGAATACGAGCACGAGGAGAAGGGCTATTGTGCGCCGTACAATGGTATAATTTGTAAGCAATATATAAGCGGACAGGTATGGTATAGTCGTGAAGATCCGACAGGCGGCTGGAAGAATGAGCAAATTACAACCGCATTGTGGGAAGAGTTAATTGCCGACTTGACGGGATTATGCCGCCAAGCGGCAGAGGTGAGTGCCCGCACTTGTAATACAATTACTATCATCAGCTTAGGAAGTTAATCCGATCATTCTTTATAGAAAATGCTGTGCGCTTACGCATTCCCGCATTGTCAGAGGGAAAATGGACGTACAATAAAAGTGCCGTTATGCTATGAGGATTGTACAGCAACACATCTACAATTCTGCTACAACGATTGGGTGTTGATTGAGGAGAAGAAAGAGCGTAATATATTTCTGAAGAGTCGTTTGCATTTCCGGTTACCCAACTGTAGCGTACTACCAAGACACAATGCCACCACAAAGAAACCGAATTGCTCGTACATTGGACTAACGGAGCTCAAAGAAGATGAAGTAAGCTGTAAGTATAACAAACTCATAAACTGAATGTAACATTGCTTATTCTTATACTATATATTATTATACTATACTAAATTTTAATAGACGATTGTCGCAATGGCAACGGACGTTACTATCTCGGCACGGTAAATGTAACGAAAACGGGTTTGCCATGTCAACGCTGGGACGTGCAACATCCGCACAAACATATCCAACCGCCACAGGTGTTTCCACAAATAGCTAATGGTGAAAACTACTGCCGTAATGCCGGTGGCGAAGAACCCTATCCATGGTGTTACACGCTCGATGAGTCCGTCCGTTGGCAGCACTGCGATATACCACTCTGCCGTAAGTGCATATACTACAATATAATTTAAGATAAAATGTAATTAACAAACATTTCACGCTTCTTTACAGCTGACTATATTGATCTCACTGCCAAAGATCTAAATACACCCATAAAAATGGAAACTTTTTTCACACCATCCATGATCTTCCTACTTGCCGGCATCGGTTTCGTTGGCATTGTGGCGTTGCATTTAATTATTTTACTAGTACACAAGATATCTAAGCACAAAGAATTTTCGTCGCAACAACAACGCCAACCAGTACCAACTTCCGAGTGCAATGTTTCGGTGCGCGGCGGTGGTGATTGCAATTTGACAGAGAGCAGAGAAACTTTAGGCTCGAACAATGCGGTGGCTATAAGTAATAAGTGTGGCACAATTAAAAGTACAGCCACAATACACAGTGTAGCTGAGCCTAAAACAAATTTAAACACCAAATTGGAGAAACTGGAATATCCACGTGGCGATATCGTCTATGTGCGTTCTTTGGGGCAAGGCGCTTTTGGAAGGGTGTTTCAGGTAAGTTTGTAATAAAAAAAATGCATAATTCAAGTATTAAATTTAAATTAATATACGCGTAGGCTAAAGCACCTGGTCTTGTGCCCGGCAACGATGACTATCTAGTCGCCGTGAAAATGCTTAAAGACGACGCCAGCGACCAAATGCAGATGGATTTCGAACGTGAGGCCTGCCTCTTGGCTGAATTCGATCACGCCAATATTGTTAAGCTGCTCGGCGTATGCGCTTTGGGGCGACCCATGTGTCTGCTCTTCGAATTCATGTCACCGGGTGATTTAAGTGAATTTTTACGCGCCTGTTCACCCTATGCCACGCATCAAATACAACAACGCAATCGTCAGGAATTGAATGAGGGTCATTTGCTGCAGATAGCGGCACAAATTGCTGCCGGTATGGTTTATTTGTCTGAACGTAAATTTGTACATCGCGATTTGGCCACACGCAATTGTCTAATCAACGAACAAATGGAAGTGAAAATTGCCGATTTCGGTTTATCACATAAAATATACTTGCAAGACTACTATAAGGGTGATGAGAACGATGTTATACCGATACGTTGGATGCCACTCGAAAGTATATTGTACAACAAATTCTCCATTGAATCGGATGTCTGGGCTTATGGCATATGCTTGTGGGAGATATTCTCGTTCGCATTGCAACCCTACTTTGGGCTGACACACGAAGAGGTGATTAAGTTCATCAAAGAAGGCAACGTGCTGAGCTGTCCGGATAATACACCGTTATCGGTGTATGCATTAATGCGTCGTTGTTGGAATCGTAAACCAAATGAACGTCCCAGTTTTGCGGAAATCAATCATTGTATACAACACAGTTTGGTGGAGTACGAGTGCAAAACGATGATGTAGAGCGCGTGTGGCGGAGAAAAAAAGTGAATTGTTATTGAAACAGCAATTGTACTTACTTTCAACTGGCCATATACATACATACATCCATACATATATACAAAGAAATATTTTAGTGTAAGTGCAACAACAGAAACACTTCCGTTCGAAAGTACTCAGCAATGGTTGGTTTAAAAATTAAGTTCATTAGAAATAGTAATAGTTTCGCACATAAAAAATTATGTAACTACAACAATAAGCACAAATTATGTATTTATATGGAGCTAATATATAATAATACTTACAAACGTGTACTCAGAAAAGTTGTGTTCAGGCAATAATTTATGTAGTTGTGTGCAAAATATGCAGTCCAGCTCAACAAGTTTCCTTACTTTTATATATATTTTTATTAAATAAGTTTACTCAATCATCTATTATAAGATATATTTAATATTTATTTTAAAAATCATATAAATTTTTTGTTAAAACAAGACATAAGTTAACTTCGGCTACAGCGAAGCTATGATAACTTTCACAGGTGTATTTCTTATAGCATAAGAACATATAAAAATTTTTAATATTGATTTTGATTTGTCGGTTTATATGTCAGCTATATGCTATAGTAGTCCGATCTGAACTATTTTTGCGAAAAATATATCGTAGCTTTGTCTAATAGTCCATGCCAAATTTCGTGAAGATAACTCGTCAAATGAAAAACTTTTCCATACTAGCACTTGCTTTGGATTGTTCAGCTTGTATGACATCTATAGGCTATAGTGGTCCGATATCGGCGGTTCCGTCAAATGAACAGCTTCTTGCGGAGAAAAGAATGTATACAAAATTTCAAATTTATATTTCAAAAATTGAGGGACTAATTCGTCTATATATGTATGTATATACGAACGGAGAGGACAGGGCAAATGGAAATTGACTAAGCTCAGCATGGTGATCATTTACGAGTACATATGTACTTTATAGGGTTTCCGCCGTTTCCTTCGGGGCGTTACACACCTCGTGACTAACTCATTATACACTGTGCAGGGCATAAAAATTATAAAAATTAATTTTTTAAACATCTAATATTTTTGTATAACAAAAATCCTCCTCAAACACGTTCCAATCATCGAGCAGCGCTAGTCTGCACTATTCAACTCAACGAATTGTACTGTTAATTTTTATATATTTATATATACACATAGAATAATGCATCAGTAGCCAACATATCTGATGGATTTTTAAATAAATTCATATTTATTAATTTACTTTTACAATATAATAGTTTTAATAATTTTTGCGCAAAGCAAAAAAAAAAAAAAAAANAAAAAGGAAATATATATCATAAAAAATATTTAAAGTCAATATATACACTTGTACATAATATACAGTGAAACAAACAAACGTACATGAAACTTAATTGCATATTGTATAACAAATAACCGATGTTTGTGTAATAAATAAATAAATTTCAAAAACACACACTACAAATTTTCGTACTAAATATTAAGTAAGAGCGTATCATGTTTATAAATACATACATATGTAGTTTCATAATAAATAAAAAATTTGGTGACAAAAATAGAGGAATAATGCTCATTTGTATATGCAGTTATATTCACTTAAAAATTTTTTTATAATAAATATTTTTTATTTTTATAAATATAATATTTTTATTTTAAATATAATTTATTATTTTTTGTTTTATTAATTATAATTCTAATTATATAAAAATATTTATTTTTTTTTTTACTTATCAGGGTTTCAAATAATGCATTAAAAAAAATTTAATAAACATTTAATTAGATTTTTTTGATTTCCGAAATTTTAGTGAAAAATTATTTTAAAAAATTTTTAAGCCCAAATAAAGTATTGAAAAAACATTTTAATCTTAAATAACGAAAAAAAATCTAATTTCAAAAATTAGTTAAAAATAATTTTTGTTAAAATTAGTTAAAAATAATTTTTGTTCGTCCCAAATATATTGGATAAATAATTAAATTTTTTTTTAATTTTTGTTATTGAAAAAAATGTTTAATCGTAAACACAGTAATAAAAAAATTAATTTTTTTTCTGTTTAGTCCCAACCAAGCTAGATTAATAATTAATTAATATTTTTTATATCAAAATTAATTTATTAAACCCAAAATTGGAATTTCTGAAATTTATTGCAATTAAAATTTTAACAATTTATTTTGAGTCCAGAAAAATTGCATTAAAAAATTCGCAAGCTTGCTTATGACTATAAAAATATTTTTGTTTGTAATATTAAAGAATATACATAATTATTTTTGTTATGTTTGTAAACAATTGCTATAAAATTTTCAACTCAACATTCAGTGGTAGTAGTCATAACACACCCAAGGATGGTAATAGCAGTAGGGCCGCTCATACTCTACAACACCCACTCCACCAACAACAACAGGCGCTCTCCAACCATAACCTCGATAACCGCCACCGTAATATCTGCCAAATCCGGGTCCAAAAAAGGCGCCGCCACCTCCACGACCAAATCCTCTGCCACCAAATCCACCACGGCCACCACCAAAACCACCTCGACCACCACCAAACCCACCCCGGCCACCACCAAATCCTCCATGACCACCACCATGTCCACCACCCCCGCCACCATGTCCACCGCCACCGCCACCTCCTCTAGCCGCCACCATTTCGCCAACCCAAAACAGTAGCAAAATATAAAGGATCACTTTGAGAACCAGTTTAGACATGTTAAAATTGCAACGACTTGTTTTCGACTGAAATTCCATTCTTCAGTCATTTAACCTGAGAAAGAATTATTGTGATCTACCAATTAGTACCGGTGTTCTAATTGAATGACGATGAATGAGTTGTGATTTTGAGGAACCCCTCTCGCCTCGAGTATATTTGAGTTTTTTTTCCACTTTTTTACTATTTATTTATAAATTTATTGTTCAATAGTGTTAATATATTATTAACTGTATGTGAAAAGTAAGAAAAGCTTGGCGGTATTCCCCGTTTAATTTGTTAACGGTACAGTGAACATTCATGAACTCAGTAGAAAGTCTATTCAAAATGCTTCCCAATTTGACGAACATAATAAGAAGCTATCTTAAAGAAATGGAACTATAATACGATACAAACTCGCTCTCAAAATTAAACGCCATCCCCGCCATCATAACGGCACATAATAACAATATATGTAGATTGACGTAAATTAACACAAGTTATGCTGTGGATACAGACGTGGTTGAAATCAAGTCACTTTCGGAACTTATAGCAAATACTGAAGGTCCTTTTGATAATGGAAGGAAACTGCGATTCATTTTCATTTCATTTCATTTGTTGATTATCATTTAAACGAACATTCTTTGGCATTTATTTTTTGAAGATTACTCGTATCAAATGTTGGCCGCGGTTACGTCTCAGATGGTTCATTCGTTGAGTTTAATTTCGATGACTCGTTCGAGCATTTCGTCTGGTAACTAACGAATGACAGGCGTGATGTTTTGCTTTATGTTTTGAATCGAAGCGGGATTGTACGCATATTCTTTAGACTTTACATATCCCACACGTCCGAACGTATAAATAGGGACCGATGATTTAGCCGGCTCACAAACTACACCACACCGTTTTTTTCTGAATAAAATGGCAGCTGTTGAATTTCTTCAGGTTGCTCTTCGTCCTGAATGCGGCAATTTTGCTCATTTACATACCCATTGAGCCAGAAGGTCGATTCAGTTCTATATTTTCTTCATTGCGTATTGGACGTGGTCTATACGGTCGAATATTTTCAAATGTGACCTGGTCTACGGAAAAGAGGCTTAGGTGTCTAAAAATCAATTTTCACTTTTTAGTTGATTCGGATGGGAGATGAGATGCTTTTTTTTTAACAGCTGTTTCCCAGAAAACTAGTTTTCGCACGTTAGCTCCCTTTTCATTGACCAGGTCACAAATAATTAATTCTGTGCCTCAATATGGGTGATGGGGTTGCGAATAGTATGCTCTGTATTCCGATTATGTTGACCGTTGTTCAAAAACAAGTTTCTATGCTAAAATGTCAAACAATACTGAACAAAAATAACATGACAGCTTGACACGACTCAAGCGTGATCTGTCAAACAAAGTCGTTCAAACTAAAAACTATTGCCAGAACCAGTCCTTTCTTATCTATTTAAAAATCTCTTAAGGAATTAAGAAATCTCACCACCTTCTATAACTACTATTTATTATCGTAAGGTCATACAGAGACTTGAAATGACAGAACAAAAGTCATTCCAGTGCTGGTTCCTGCAGGAAGATACAGCAGTTCAGGTAACACCTACAACGTTCGAACAATTGAGAAGCACTTTTGGTGTGTAACATCTATCAAGATGTTTCGAAAGTTGAAACCAGAACATTTGATTTGACCTCTTTAGACTAATCTTTGTTGACGTCCGGAAGTCAATGGTCTATTCTGAAAACCTGGAAAAAAGAGACCACAACAAATTCTATTCATCACAAATATTATAACATATTGTAATACATAAATTTATTGTCGTTTATTTACATCTTAATACATAAACAATTTTCGAAATGATCATTCGGATGCACTTTTCTTATTATCACAGCGACTTAATCTACTACAATTATGGTACGTTATTAATTAAAATTATTTTTTACAAAAATATAATAAAATGAAGCAAGGAAAACTAAACATAAAATTGCAATGTTTTATATAAAATCAATTTTATAAAAAACAAAAAAAGTTAAATAAAATTTCTTTACATTTAAACTTTTTTTTTCAATTTCATATTTTTTACTTTAAAATAATTACCGATTTCTTCCTATAACTTATTTTGATTTTAGTATAAAATTAATTATATACACAGTTATTTATTATTTAAAGATAAGTAGTTAATTTCATTTATGTGAATTTTTATGGCAAAGTTAACTATAATGTTTGTGGGCAATTTTTATTTTTGCTCAACACTAAACGCTCCGGATCCAGCCCCAATTTCTTTAGGGCGTCGTAGATTTTCGTACGAACTTCTACGGGAAAGTCGCGATCGCGTCCGAACACCCAAATTTGATCGGAATAACCGATCGAGCCGAGACTGCCACAAGACCAAAGAATCGCAAAATTCTCATAGTCCGTGTAGAGCACCTGATATTTGCCAGAGCCAGGCAGCAGACGTGCGATAACGTCCGGGAAGCGGGTATTGAACTGTGCGAGAAGAAAAATACACCAATTTTACTGTTATTTTATTAGATTGAAACAAATTCTTACCTTAAAATCCATAATTGAAGACTTTCGATTCTCAGGCGTCGCATAGCCCAGATTCACTGACGGATTGCCGGTTCTAGTAGATAAATTATAAATAACTGTTAACTTAAAAAACATTTTTATTTATTTATTTATTTAAAAACTTAACTTACAATCTGTTTATCGTTTTGATTGCCACCTCGAGCTCAAAATTATTAAACTTGGAGAGTTTCTCCTTATGTAGTGGTTGGAATTCCAGTAGCGTGCAACCAGACGTGATTTCGGGCAGATAAAAGGAACGCTCCACTTCGTACCATTGACCAAGCACCTTAAGAGATAAGTGAAAAAAACCTTTATAGTTTGATAGAGCATTAAAAATATGGAAATAATGCTGAGGTTTTTGGTAAAGTGCTATAAAACAATCCTTATTACTTGGTGCAGACTTAAGTAGAGAGATAGACTTCTAAAATTTTTCGGAATTTGTACAGCTTTTTCTTAATAATTTTTTTTCTAAAAACCCTTCATTTCTTGCCAAGATATATTAATCATATGCTTCAATTAAATTTTTGTGAGAGTTGGCAAAACCTCTCAAAAAAATTTCCAACTAAACGCCTTTAGAAGCCTATTCACATTGATACCCATATTGTATCATGGCATTTATTTAAAAACCCCACACTGAAGTGATATTAAGTTTTTCAAGTAAGATTCCTTATAATAACGGGGGTTTCAAGCTATAAAAGATTTTTTAAATAAAACAAAAATGTATGGAATATCAATGAAATTCTTTATTCCTATGAATAAATACATTCGATGCCATTATGTATGGAACTCGATTTATTTTGAATGGCCACCACGAGCCCGCTTGCAGAAGTCCTGACGCTGAACCCAATTTTTGACGGTTCTCAAGCATAAATCGGCCGATACTGCTGCAATTTCACGTTTGATATTCGTAAGAAGTTCATCAATCGTCGCTGGCTCGTTGGCATAGACCATAGGCTTGATGTAACCCCACAGGAAGTGTGAGAAGTAGTCTAACGGCGTCAAATCGCCCGAGTAAGGCGGTGAACAAACTGGGCCATTTCGTGAGATAACACGTTCATTAAACTTTATTTTCAATAAATTGATTGTGACATTCGCTGTGTGACTTGTGGCGCCCTTCTGTTGGAACCACATATCGTTCAAGTCCATACCATCGAAATCGGGCCAAAAATATTCGGTATTCCATGAGCGGTAGCGATTCCCATTTTTCTTATTGACGAAGCCATTCAGTCAGAACTGAACCTCATCGCTGAAGATGATTTTTCAATGAAAATCCTGATCATTTTGAAGTTTTTGCTCAGCCCAGTTCACGAACATATGACGATTTTGGTGGTCAAGCGACTTCAGTTCTTGTGTCAATTTGACTTTGGAAGGATGTAGGTCAAGATCTTTTCGCAAATATTCTTGACGGGCACTTCTTTGTCCAACTGGCACAACAATATTTTGTACTGTGTTAATATCGTCTGGGTACCCTGTCATATAGGAAGAGAAGGAAATGAAAATGTTGGCTCGCATGGGACTGGAAGCGCAATTAATCTAACCTGCTCTTAATCATTTTGTTCCTTCAGGGGTTATTTAAGGATTATATCAGGTGGTGGAATACTAACAACAAGGAGGATACCACAAAATTACTTTGGCGTGGTATGGATGGTGGACAGGCCACAAAGCTCTTACTTCTAAGCAAAAAGGTTTTTAGTATTATTGTAAGGGTCATTACAGGGCAGAAACTCTTAAGATCCCACATTTTGAAATTCGGAAAAGTGGGTTCAGCGAAATGCAGAGCATGCACAGAGGATGATGAGTGTGCCCAACCTTCAGTCAGATGAGACGGGATATGTTCCATGGCTCCTGATGCTAAAACTTAAGAAACATTTGGCAGCCGGGGGCCTTGGAGAAAAATAATTTTTTTTTTTACCATACCTGAGTAGCGAGATAAGGCTTAATTTGAGCAGAATGGGCCTAAGGATTTCCTGAGTACAGCCGCCTGCGATCTAACGCTTATGCGCCTCAGCTTTCAGCCAATCAATACCATATATTTTGGGCATGTAGAAAATCTCTTAAAGAAATATATTTTTACTTCTGAATCTTCCTAAAGCCACAAACTTTTCTACTTAAAACCTTTACTTCCTTTATGTAATTTTATTCACCAAGCATTCGATTAGCCAATTCATACCAGTTGTGTAGTATTTACGAAACAGTTGTTGTACTACCGGGTATATGTGAGCGTATGTCTCTATGGATGTCTATATTGATTTAAATGTAGTATTTCAGAAATTGTCAAACATAATAATTTGTTGTCGCATTTGCCTGTTATAGGTTAGGCGTCTAAAGTTAGCAAATCTGTAACTGACAAATATGTTGACGTCAAGACCAAACACTGCATACTAATGAAATTTGTAATAAATATAGATAATACAATAATTATAATGATAATAACAACCAAAAATACGAATTCGACTGAGTGTGCAATGCGCAAGCGCAAAAATATTCGCGCATACGCATGAGGGCGAGCTTCAACGCTTGACTTACGATTCAAAGAGAAACTGGTTCCCATATTTACATACTTATATATGAATATGTATATATGTAGTATGTGTATTAATACATATGTGCTTACTAATTTATAGAAAAAAAAATGTAAACAGAAATCGCTATTAAAATTAGTTCAAAGTCATAAACGAGCTTGAGGCGACAGCAGATGATCAGCGCAGTGCAAATATTTGAAAACAATGCGGGGTGGTAGGTAAAATGATATGAGTATACATTCATTATAATGGGTGATCCAAGTAGCGGTATCAGATCACGCGTGAGTCATGTCTAAGTGTCATGTTATTTTTGTTCAGGATAGTTTGGCATTTCATGACGAAAAGCCTGAACAACGTTTACAATTCGTTCAACTTTATTACGAAATTTCAGGGTAAATAATATGCTATGCGCAAGTTATGTCGACTTCGATGCCAATATATTTATTGACGAAGCGAACGAAATTCCTCGTACTTTGCTCAATTTATGGTCCACATAATCGGCCTACTGAGCTGATTATTCGCAACATCATCACCCGTTTTGAGACACAGCCTTCATTATTGGATAATATTAAACCGAACAGATCAGAGAGTGTACACGATGACCGTGTAGAATCGATTCGGCGCCATCCGCAACAACTCGGACTGACGTATGGAACAACTTGGCGCATTTTACGTCGAGATCTTTAATTGGAAGCGATAACGCTTCTTGATAACCGACAATTTAATGCCTAAGATTGAACCTCGTTATTACGGCGACATTTGATCTCAACAAGACAGCGCCTCTTCCCAAACATCGCTTCAGTCATTGGATATATTGAAACACTTCGATAAGCAGATAATTTCATGTTTTGGGCCGGTCGATTGGCCACCAAGATCGTGTGGTATCGCACCGTTAAACTTTTTCCTGTGGGTAAATGTAAAGTCTAAAGTCTATGTGAACAATTCCGCTTCCATTTAGGCCTTGGAACAAAACATCACACGAGTTATTCGCTAGTTACCAGTCAAAATGCTCGAACGGGTTATCGAAAGTTGGATTGAAATGTTCTTTCGAATGATAATAAACATTCCCCATTTTGTTTGTGTTTTTTCTTTACAAAAAAAGAAAAAAAAAATAGGAACCTCGAACCTCGGGTAGGGTAGTAAGTATGATCGGAAGTGAGTTAAACATTTAGCAGAGAAATGAAAGAAGAGCTGCATGATACCGATCAATTTGTGATCTATTGTAGCAATTTTCCTTTTATGTGATTAACTTGGCAGTAGTCTCAATGAGTAATTCAATCATAAACATTGCAAAGGTCAAAATTTAATTCAAATATAATTTTGTTGGTTTTTAAAATAATTCAAAGTTTTCATACCAACTCAAAGGTATAAGAAATTCTTACTGGATATTGTCCAATGGACAATGCAGTAAGGCATAAAATCTTGTCGAAAGCTAGTTTTCAAAGTTGTATAGAAGAAAATGAGGTGATTCATGAGGGTACTTATGATTAAATTTATAGGACTTCTATGTACCTTAAGTGAGATTCCAGTGACCAGAAACAATTATTTTACATATGTCTCAAGCAACTCACTACATTCGGTCTTTGACCAAGTATCCTTTGGGTAACCAAAAACAAAACATGCGGTTGAAGCCGAGCTAAAGTGAGAAGGCGAATCATCCCTCACCAAGAGTGTGCGCTGGGTTTGGGACCTATCACGTAAAAAAATCCCCCATTAAAAAGTACACAACAGAAAATTTTACCTAACCTATCAATTCAAAAGATGGCGCATCCTGTTTCATATGTTTATGTGATTTGAATTTTATTTTATTAACCAATTATCTTGACATCTGTCAATCGAACTGATATGTTAAACCCCTGACACTGATTAACTGTAACCACATGTTGTCGGCTTTTCTAATTAGCTATATTTACTTAGAAAAGTAATTTCCTATTAGTTTCGAATTTTTCAAACATTTATTATGACTATAGTATTTAAATCTAAAACGTGAGCTATAAAATGAAAACAACAAATAAAAACAAAAATCTTTAACTTGAGCTGCACCGAAACTATAATACCCTGCTCAGGTGCATTTTCTACATCATAAAATATCTATCGTATATACATCTTGATTTCGATCGAACAGTTTGTATGGTAGCTATATGTTATAGTGCTCCGATCGGAACAATTTGTTCTGAAATTGGATATTTTGTCAAATAAAAAATTGATCGTTCTGTTTGTAAGGCAGCTATAGTGCATATGCTATAGTGGATCGATATCGGCGGATCTGAAAAATAAGCAGTTTCTTGGAGAGAAAAGCGCGTGTGCACAATTTCAGATCGATATCTAAAAAATTGTGGAACAAACTCGCTTATATAAGTACAAGCAGACGGACGAACGGAGATGGCTAAATCTGCTCTCATCGTCACGCTGATTATTTATGGTATATAAGTACTTTATAGGGCCTCCAACGTTTGTCTCTGTGTGTTAGAAACTTCATTGGCGACTTAATAACCACTGTTTAGGGTATAAAAAAAAAATTAAAATAACAAGCGAAGATAAGACATGAATGGGTTAATTAAGTTGTAAAATAAAAACAAATATAAATAATAAATAAATATCATGGGCAACATGTTAAAACAGCTTAAGTCGATTTACGCGATGGTAATTAATTTGGTTTCTGCAGAAAGTCTTGGAAACTCTTTTGCCTTTATTTTATCATAATTTTAAACATCCAAATTTGAGTTATAGTCTTAGATGAGTCTTCTTATCGAGTAGCTTAAATTATCATAGTTAACTGAAGTCAATAGTATATATATAAATTATTTCTATAACTGCAACTTGAAAATGTGTGACTACGCAGTTATGGAGCTGCTCATCCTTGAGCTACTGATCAACAGCACAACCGCAGTGTTTTGGCGTTCTTCTCAGTGTTACTAATTGGCTATACCTGATCATATATATTTATGTGTACGAGTATGTCTGTATGTACGTATTTATAGTCGTATACTTTATGTGATTCATTTAATATGAAATCGTCTTTGGACCTTATATATGGAAAGGAGAAAATGCTTACAAAATAAATGTACATATAATCAAGAGCATTAAAAAAAGCGATATTTTTACTGATTGTTTGCTATCGTCAAAACGAAGAGATTCAAAAAATCAAAAATTAATAAGGTGACCAAAAATGATTATTGTCGGATTTTATTTGTAAGTAAAGTATATAAATGAGGTATGTCCGTAAGAGTATAATAGTTTTGTTCACCTAACCTAACCTAAAACTAAGCGAGATAGCTTTATGGTTTTATACACATATATGTATATATGATCAGAATGACATGAGTTGAAATTCGGATGACTGTCTGTCTGCCTGTCCGTCCGTTCGTGCAAGCTTTAACTTCAGTAAAAAATTAAGATATCTTTATGAAGCTTGGTTGTGTACCAAGTGCCTTGGCGAAAAAAGTAAGTAATGAAATCGATTGATAACTCCGTCCACTTCCAAAATAACGGTACTGTTAAAAAGTACTAAAAGTGAGTTAAATTAATAAATAAATATACATGGACATACAATTTTCCACTTGAGATGGTATGAGAAGGCACTATGGTAACCAGGATAAAAATTATACGATGGGCCTGGCACAACCCACTTTTTGAAGAAATTACATATTGCGGAAGCCAACCGACCGATTTCGACTAAATTTTGTTCGAGGCATTCTTCTCACATGTCACATGTCTGGATAACTTTACATATGATTAGTGATGGTATGTGCGGTACTTCAATGAATCACAGGGAGCATTTTATTAGTATGTGGCTTATACATGGTATGTAGTATTGACAAAAAAAAAAAAAAAGGTAGAATCGGATCGACATCAGGGCAGTTTCTTGTAGTAGTGAACATTTTTTGGTTCCATCCATTTTTAGCGCCTTGGAGATCTGGTGTAACTCAAAAAGTTCCATTCTTCTTCTAAAATTTAATTTATTTGTATTGTTACAATATATATATAAACACACGATGAAATTTTTAAAGCAATTAATAAAGTAGTTTTATCTTAATCCCCAAAATCGGCTGTCACACAATGTGCGCCTCTTAACCGAATCCCTCAACCGATTTCTGATATGTCTCTGAAAATTTGTAATCGTTAGCCAGAGTTTGAGCGAAAATAATTGCTCAAAAGTTATAGATTCAGGCCCCGAATGATGCGAATCCACGAGCTAAACGGCCACGTGGTACACTTTACTAATTTGACAACACGTCCGGTATAATATTAGTTACTGTTCATTCGTGGCACTGATCTAGAAACCAATTAAAAGCGTTTTTTTTTTGGTTTCTACCTATTGGCTAGTACTTATCCGTACTTGCTGATAAAATCTGCATAAAGACACAAATTTAAAATAAAAGGTAAGTGCAATAGTTATGATAAAAACAAATGAAACTTAACTATCTTTTAATTTAATTATATTGTTTTTAACAACATTATTAAGTTAACCTGGTTGCAGCGCAATCAATTAGAGCTCACCGTTCTCAATCAAACAGCATACTCTTGCTATAACAATGTAAGTATATATTCATGAGAAAAACATAATTTCTGTAGAATCACTTTGCCTGACCTCCTTTCGTCTAATCATTTTATTGAAAACAGTCCAAAGGTTTGAGAATCAACATTAAAATATGCCCCGTCAAGAGGTCAGTAGGTATCACAACGAAAACAATGCACACATGGCTGTACATAATAAGTCTTAATGGACCTTGTAGGAAACTGGCGCGAACTTAGTATAATATATATACCATATATGGTTATTAACGGTATTCATATAAATTGTATGGCAGAGAAAACTGTACAGAAAACTGTCGCTAATGTCATTCGGACACCTTTATTATTCGTTTGTATATTGCAGTTAGAAGACTACAGGAATCGAGGAAGGGGATACAGAGTAGCACTGTATTTCCAGGTTAATATAATATGTTAAGGTCGATGCTAACAAGGAGATCTAACTTGAACAGCTGAGAATGCTAAAACTCTTATATAAAATATTATAATAACCCCACGAATCAACAAAGGGATTGCAACTAACTACAATTTTGCTAAGACCGCGAGTGCCAGTTTCGGCTTGTCTCCTGGTTCGCCGAAGGTAAGATTACCAATATTTTTCAACCTGAGTCTTGCAAAGATGAGGCAATGGAAAAGAAAGTGCCTGAATGTTTTTACCTCATTTTTTTCTATACAACTTTGACAGCTTACGTTCGGCAAGACAGGTAGTTTAGTAGATCTCCAGCGATCTGCTCCAGGCCAAAGGCTTTGAGAGCACAGTTAGTGAGCTCAGCGCTAGTATTGCCGATTTGGGGTCGAAGAGAGTCTACTGTCACCTTAATAGCAACCACTTCTGCCTGAAAAACACTACAGTGTTATAGTAGCCTAAAGCTAAGGCTGACGGAAACCTCCAACCCTCCCTTATAACTTAGATCCATTCGTTAAAAAAGCTCACTTTGCCTCCTCCCCAACATACATATCCCTCTTCGGTAAATGAGCAGAGAAAATGGCGCCTCGAGTAGCCTTATCGATCTAAGATTTCAGGAATGTAGTTGCAGAGAAGAGAATTTTGGTGTATCCTTGTACGGACTATTTCACATATCCCGCTTAACTGCGGCTTTAAACGATCTTCGCAGCACTGCACCTGCCAGGTGCTTTAAAATAATTTAAGTAATGTTGTTGCTAATCCGCAGTGCGCTTTGGACATGTTTACGCTCCTTAGCAAGTGTAGTTCCTACGAGCGCTCTCGACCATTCAAATGCATCATAAACATTATTAACGATTACTGATTCCTAGAGCCGAAACGCCAACTTTGAAAAGAGTCTCAGCTTTTCCCTATATCTCCTATACATCAGTATTAGATAGCTGATGACTTCCTTAGTCTCTCTCTTCAATATTTGGGGTCTAAAAAAGCTAACTACAAGCATACACTTATTTCGCCTTATCAACAGGTTAAAGACGTTAGCCTCCGAATTAGGAATAAGGTAGATCTTGGATCTTATACTTCCTGGTAAATAGCACCACTTCAGTTTTCTTAGGTTAACGGCTTCTATTCGCTGGTAGACGGTATGTAGAAAATTTCCTTTTATCATTATAGCCTATCATCCCCTTTCAGTTAAAACCAGGATCCGAACCATTGATTTTAAGCCTCCGATTAGGTATTTATATAAGAATTTTTATTCATGATAAAAATGTTTCTGCAAATATGATTCCAGTATCTATAGATCAGGGATTCAAAACCATACTTTTAATAATTGCTTTGAGCAAAACTTTTATGATAGTTAAATCACATTTTTCATTGTAACATTTCTTTTTAGCAGTTAGAAATCGCTTTATTTCCTACAAGGCATGACTTGCAGTAATCACTCAGCATGGTTAAGTTTTTATAAGTGACTAGCACTCAATTAGTTGAAAGAAAAGCTGCATGACTACTTCATATACGACAATATGCATATATAACAAGTAAGGAAGCGCTAAGTTCGGATGTGTTCGGGCTTGTTAGAGTAACGAAAGCCATTACATGTAGTATAATATAATTTCAAATAATTTCGACCTTAAACTATTACTAAGATATCCAACATATTGACCGATTTTTACCTTTAAAGCCAACCGTAGGTTTAATAAATCTTAAATTAGGTATATGCGGACTGCGGGAATTATTGATGCAATCCAGCCTATTTTTGGCACAGGTGCACATTATTGTCACATAAAGATTCGCTCTAAGTTTCTATAATACGAGTACTATATATCACACATATTGATTGATATTTATGAGAAAAAATTTGCAATATATGCTGGAGTTTATATATTCGGTACCTAGGGATTGAACAATTTTGGTCCGATTTAAATAATTTTTGGTCGTAAGCTGGCACACATCAAAGACATTATGCGTGCAAAGTTTTATGCTGATACATTCATATCTGCTTAGTTTGTATAGTAGAAATTGAGAGAACAGCTGGAATTTAAAACGGCGTTATACCAGTGGTGGGCGTGGTTATAGTTCGCTTTCGCCCACTTTCGCACTGCAACATAGGATATGCAACATAGGAATTCAACTCGTCTCGCCATCGTAATCATTTATACAAATGGCGTTCCAAAGCAAACAATACTTTTTGAATCTAGCGCCCCATACCGGCCAACGAGCTCGACATGCTTTTGAATCGTGCAAAAAGCTGTATTGAAGCAGAAGAAGACCATAATAATATAAATTGATTTTGCCGAAAAAAAAACATTTTTTTTTATATTTAAGGCGAACAAAACAATTATACTCTATAGCAGCATGTTGCAATATTATAATAATTACTTGTAATGACTGTTCAAAGAATATTAATATCAAAGAACTTAATACAAGCTCAAAGGAAGACATGTTGATTGCATTTACATGTGGTACTTGTATGTAATTGCTTCACTTTAACTAGAGTACGAGGGTTGGTAATTAAATTATAATGCTAAGGCTGCCACATAAGAAGTACTAGGCAGCCAAATAAAGTTGCAACGATCGAAAGAGAATTTTGGGGGACCGAAAACGGAGTTTATCGAATTGACTGGCACTCGCTATTAAAGGAAGGTGTTCAGCATATCGTCTATGGATATGTGAGAACTCCGTGCAAATTTTAGCATCGAGTATTCAGTACCGAGTCCATTCGACAGCCTTCAATTCAAATCCGAAATCGAGAATCCAAACCGTAAGAAAGCGCTACAGTCAACTCAGTTATGGTCATGGGGTTATGGGGACAAATGAAAACCAAAGACCTGAAACCAACAACGGTTATTACTATATTGTAAAAGGAAATCAGTACTTTGAAATATCAATTTGTAAAAGATGATAATGCTGTTCAATCAAGAAATGGCTTTGAATAGTTCCTGTATTCACGGTGTTATTCGGATCTGGTCTCTAACGACGATTCTTCCTGTTCTCAGGCTCGATGGAATGAAATTCACCGATTATTTTGTAACAGATTTATCAATCGCACCACAGAAATGGTATCGAAATATTGGAAGATTGCTATAATCGGCCAATCGCCCTCGCTGTCAACGAACTGTCAAAGTTTGAAAGATCATTAGCTAACTGTAAATACTTAAGAAATATTTTTTTTTTTTTATTAGTTATAATCTCTGATGGGCTTTATATTGAATTACTGCTCTTCATGTTCTAACAAAGTAATCACGGTGGTATAATTTGATCAAAAGAATATGTAGAAAACATAAGTAGCTGATTTATAGTATTAATCTAATTGTAACTACTAATAAATGGAAGTAGGCTAAGGTTGTTAATAAGCAATTATAATTCTAAAAATAATTTGAAGCGATAATATGAAATAAATTACTCGCAGTACTGCTAAGATTTACAATTACAATTTCTGAGTTCAATTGTTTTGGTGTCTCAAATAACTAGTTTTTACTTTACTCTTCCATTACGTTTTACGTTTTGTCATTGTGTGTGTCAACAATACTACAAGTACAATGCGCTTATAGTATGTTAAAGAATGACTCAGCAACTTTGACATTTACAATTGGTAAGCGTGTACCGATTTTCCACTGCACAGCGACGAAAACATGTGATCATGTAATTGCAATGGTTCCAAATGACAATCGTTACCCCACAAAGAAATGTAATGAGGAATTTTTGGAAGAAATATGTAGGTATACTAACGGGTTTTCAATAAGACCGCTACAAACAATAAGAAATTACAACGGTTTCGGACATCAATGAAATTCAATATTCCTGTGAAAGTATATTCGATGCCATTATGTATAGAACTCGATTTCGTTTACATGGCCACCACGGGTACACTTGCAGAAGTTCAGACGCTAAATCTAATTTTCAACGGTTTTTAAGCATACTGCTGCAATTTTACGTTTGATATTCGTACGAAGTTCATCAATCGTCGCGGGCTTGTTGGCATAGACAACAAGCTTGATGTAGCCCCACAGGAAGTGTGAGAAATAGTCTAACGGCGTCGTGAGATAACACGTTCACCAAACTTGGTTTTCAATAAATTGATTGTGATATTCGCTGTGAGGCTTGTGGCAGCGTTCTGTTGGAACCACATTTTACCAAGTCTATATCATCCAATTCGGACTAAAAATATGATCACGGAAGAAGCACGGCCCAGTGACATCTCCGGCCCATAAACCGCACGTCACAGAGTGGACTAACGCTTGAGAACGATGTTTGATGTATGCGCTAGTGGCAGCAATATTCTCGACGCTACGGGCACTTCTCTGTCTTACTGGCATTTTTTACTGTGCCCGTAGATTCAAATTTTCCCATTAGACGCTCAATTGTTGATCTGATAGGACGATTATGAGGACCATAAATTGGCCATAGCGCTCTTAGAGTTGCGGCCACTCTACGAAATATTCCAAAATAAATCCACTATGTGGAACACCCTGTATTGGATCTGTCGAGAATTTATTAGCATTTGTTGGCGTGGAAAGTAGAAAAACAAAGCTATTAAGAAAATAGTTGCAAATTTAAAAATATGCACAAGTCAAGTCAGCTTTTTGTTTTTTTTTTTTTGTTGTTTTAGCAGCTGGCTTGGAATTTTATATAATTACCTACTTTTATAGCTATATAAAAAATGCAAAGGCAAAGGAGAGAAAATACTATTTGCATGTTAATGTGCTATGAAATGAGCATTAAGATGCGGATGTGTTGGTAGGGAACATTTGTATTGAACGAGCCTTTCTTTTTTTCTAAGCCGCAAGGAATATTTGATGAAGATGATACTTTGAGTCAGAAGCAAATGGCAGTCATGTTAAATGCTCCACAAAAAAATTTCAGACCGTTGGAAAGTTATGGTAAAGATACAAAAGAAAAATGGATTTATTTTACGAATCCTAAGCGAAAAAAGTCATGGGGAGACTACCTGCAGTATCGACTAAAAAAAAAATCGATTCGATAAGAAGGCAATGATCCGTGTTTGGTGGCATCAGAAGGGTGTAGTATGTCATGGCTTCTAAAACCTGAAATGTTCAAAAATAATCTCTACAGACAATAAATGAACAACTGGAACCAAGGATTGATCGAAAAAAGAACAGAATCGGTCAGGAGACAAGGCAAAGTAATTTTGTTGCACGACACACACGAAGTGGAATCGGTTCAGGTTACTATCAAAGTAATTGGCTGAGAGCTGCTGCCCCACTCGCCGTATTCAAAAGACTTGGCCCTTTCCGATTGTCATTTATTTTCATCGATGGGACACGCATTGCCTGAGCAGCAGTGCGACTGCTACGCAAAAGTCGGAAATTAGGTGTCTGATTGGTTTTCCTCAAAAGGCGAACATTTCTATCACTTAATGTATAAAAAGCGATGGCCAATACATTGAAGAATTTCTTCTTGGACATCTCTGTCACGTCGTTGTGGCGAATTTTGCGAAAAGATCTTGGCCTACATCTTCACAAGATCAAATTGACGCCAGAATTGAATCCACTTCACCACCAGAATCGTCATATGCTCGTGAATTGGGCTGAGCAACTACATGAAAATGATCCGAATTTTCATCGAAAAATCATCTACAGCGATGAGACTCACTTCCGGATGAATAGCTTGGTCAATAAGCAAAATATGCGTTATTGGTCAGGCGACAAACTACACACACTCCATGAGTCACCATTGCATTCCGAAAAAGTTACGGTTTAGTGCGGTTTATGGGCCGGTGGCGTAATTGGTACGTACATCTTCGGTGATGATCAGGACATGCACGTTACTATGAATGGGAATGGCTACCGCTTAATGATAACCGAATATTTTTAGACCGAATTGGATGATATGGACTTGGATTATACGTAGTTCCAAAAGGACCGCGCCACAAGTCACGCAGTGAATGTCACAATTGATTTATTGAAAACCAAGTTTGATGACCGTGTTATTTCACGAAATGGCCACTCAATTGGCCGCCTTGCTCGGGTGATTTGAAGCCGTTAGACTGTATCCAGTGGGGCTAGTGTGGTGGTCAGAACTATGTTCTATGCCAACAAGCCAGCGACAATTGATGAGCACCGTATAAATATCGAATGTGAAATTGCAGCAGTATCTGCCGATTTATGCTTCAAAAACCGTCGAAAATTGGGTTCAGCGTCTGGACTTCTGCAAGCCTGTCCGTGGTGACACAAACACCGGCTTCCATACATAATGACATCGAATTTACTTTCAAAGGAAAAAGGAATTTCCTTGATATCCTAAGGCGTTTTTGTTTTATTTAAAGCTTTTGTAGCGCTCTAATTGAAAAAACCGTAAACTGGATTTTGCTTTATAGCAATTTTTTTACTTACCCTGCTCATATTGAATTTCGGCATCGATGGATATTTCGGACACCTGCCGAAGCCATAACTCTCTGCGCCGTCAATCAGCAGCAAAAGTGTTAGCAATGCAGTGGCGCATGCGCAGCAAAATGTGTGTGCGTGTTTGTTGTTCAGCCAAATTAACATTTTTGAGTTTAAGAGGTTCTCGCAATAAATTAGAAGACGCAAAAACACAAGATAGTTTGCAGCTTATCTTTGATCTATTCTTAATATTTTTTTTTTTTTTTTGCACTTTTTATTTTATTTCACTTTATTTAATTTTTTTTCCTGCTTTACTCTGCTTTATTGCTCGCTTCTTTACTTTATTTTGTTTATTTTCTTTTTTACAAAGATAATTTTCACTCTCGCAATTATTGCCGCAATGCGCACGAAATATAACGGAACAGTCTGCGTTGATCGTCGTTAACCGTTAAGTAAATATTTGTCAGAATTTCAGACAGCTTTCACGCTTTTGAGCTATAAAGGCGTTAGCAAATTTGTGTAAATTATTTAATCTGTTATTATGTCTTTTCTCTGCTAGTTCCATTTCATATTTTTAAGCCAAAAATTTTTAAATTTAATAATTTTTATATACAATTTATAACATACACATACATATATTTACATTTTATAAAAAAATCAAGCCCTATCTTATTAAAAAACCAATCATATAAAGTAAAATCAGCTGGGTGTTCGAAAATCCTGATATTAAATAGTTATATAGGGGCTAGGTCAAGTTTTCGCCCAATTTTATTAATTTTAGGCACAAAGACATAATGTTATCAATGAAACACGCTCTTCCGTTTTCATTGACAAAACTCATATATTGGCCAATATATCCGCTAAAAAGTCACCAGGAAATTCGAAAATCTGTTCATCAGGTATATGGGCCCTAGAGGCAGTATTCGATAGATTGAACCCTTTTTTTAACGTACAGACACAACATTGTCAGAAAACGATTTTCTCTGAATTTCAGTTGTATATCTCACACATTGAATCATATTTTTGATCAAAAGTCAATATAGGTACTTGGGTTCAAATATTCAGTACCTACGGACTTGAATAGTTTTCGGTTGCATTTGGACAATTTTTATTCATAAGTTGGCATATTCGAAAATTGTTATCCGTCCAGAGTTTTATCATGTTATATTAATTGCTTCTTGATTTGTATACTGGAAAGTGAAAGAATCAAATGGAATTATATAATTATGTGCTTTATGAGAAGTAGGCGTGTTTGTGGTCCGATTTCTTCCTTTCTCGCATTGTTACGTAGCAATATCAGAAGAATGGTAGGCACTAAATTTAATCAAAAGCGGTCTGTCGGGTCACGGGATATTTAATTAACCCTAAAAGAGGGTGTTACGACTTCTACCGCATTTGGGTATAAAGCACAACCACCACGATACTCCCCGAGAGCCCAGTTCGCATGAGCAGGTTGGTGTTACCTCCAAGAGCTCCTGCTTCCCGTGGTACCAGAATTAAGTCTCCGGTAAGACCTCCTAGCCGTAACTACTACCAGTTGATATCATGAAACATAGTATTACTGCCAGTGAGTCTTGGATCTATGCTTACGATCCGCAAATAGTTGATCGATCGCCCGATTATCGTGGCGAAGCTCAGCCGAAGCCCAAAAGCACGTCAAAGCAGGTCAAAAATCAAGATTATGTTGACAGTTTACTTTGTTTATCGAAGTGTGCTGTTCTCCAACTTTGTTCCGACCGGCCAAACTGTCAAAAAGCAGTGTTGGTACCAAAGGAGATTTCTTCGAGAGGACGATTTAGATTTTTAGGAATAAACTTAAAATATTAAAATATCAACAAAGTCTTACTAGGGTTTGTTCATGGTAGTATGTACCTAAATATTAGGGTTGCCAAAAAATATATACTATTTTTTTGTTTTGGTTGGTATTGTGAATATTATATTCTTAGACACCTTTCTACTCAAGTACATACAAATTTTAAGTTAATCTTTTTTTTTTTAATAAAATGTTGCAACAATTTTTATTGTTATATTTTATTACATTCTGTTATACCCTTCTCTTTCCAAGCCAAAATATTTGGCCTCTTTAATCGAAATACATGTGTAAATATTTGTTTTTTTTTTATAACACGCCTCCTTTGTTTTTTTTTTTTTTTTTTTTTTTTTTTTTTTTTTTTTTTTTTTTTTTTTTTTTTTTTTTTTTTTTTTTTTTTTTTTTGTTGTTGTGACTCAAATGCAAATATGAAGTAGACAAGTTTTTCCGTTCATTGAATATGCGAAACGTCAAAAATCACGCAATTTTTTTGACCGCTTTCAGGTTTTGTTTTACTTGCACATTTTTACTGTTATTGCTCTTCTTTTTTTCATACAAAAATCATTGTTGTTTTTTGCAGTTTTATTACAGTATGCGTACACAAAATACTTTTCAAACGGGGTGTGGGTGTCGCGCTGTCGTCGCGGACGCTTGACTGGCCTAGTGAAATGCAAATTCAGGCCGGCAAACCGCACAAGTGCTTTGGCCACACGAAATTGGTCAACCGCTCTGACAGCGCGGCAGCACGACAGACCGCCGAACGCATCGATCGAGTCGATGGCTGGCAGGTGATTAGCCGTTATGTAACCGGCTGCAATGCAAATGTACAAAGTCGAGTGGTGGCGCTGGAAAAAATGCCGCAAAAGAAAATAGTAGGAGGCGCGTACAAGGAAAACAGAAACCATAACGGTATTACAAAAAAAAAAACCGCTGCAGGATGTGGTAGTGTCACAACAATAATTGAGACACGATTTTTGCAATGAAAGCAAAACCGCGAAACCACTTGCAGGTTACAAAGCAATAGCTCAAACCGCAACATAATAGCAACAGTAACAATAAAAAATAACAATAACAGTTTTAAATAGTTGCAGCACATGCAAAGTGGAAAATCATGAATTTCCACTCAACACGCCAATATGAAAATCGAAAAGAAAATGATGGAAAAAGCAAATTGATGTAAAACGTGTTGCAATGGCTTGCCACAACGATTGGCAGTTGCAAACAAGACGTGCCCCATGAATCATTCCACTTTTGCGATGTGCGAACAGGAAGGAAATGCTGGCGCACAATTATGACATTTCCACTGGAACATGCCGCGGTGGTCATTATCCAACTTCCTTAACTAGTGCGGATATTTCCGCCGATGTTTAAGGGAAGCAGGAGCATTTGTTGAGTTTTTGAACTCTTTTGGTCGTAACTGCACTACTTTGTTGATTAGGAAATGTAATGTTCATCCATTACTGCCGATTTTTCGTATCACACCAGTGCCAGACCATGAATTTGTTCGAATAGCTGTTACCCGCCTGAAAACCAACAAAGCGGCAAGGGCTGATGGATTACCGGCCGAGCTATCCAAATACGGAGGCGAAGAACTGACAAGGTGAAAAGAAACGTGATAGCACGGAAAGGAGCTGCCTTTATGCCGCAATATCTGAATTTGGTTTACTCGCAAAACTTATACCTGTATAACTGCGTGAAATGACGTTGAGCTACAACAAAAGCTTCGTCAGAAACGGGAAGCACCTCTTCGAGCCGTTCGATAACAAATGATGTTTCAGACAAACCGACTACCAATCGTGCGACTTTTCAATCTGTTGCTGGGGAAAATACTTCGGGATGGTATGAGGGAGCTTTATGGGAGCTGCTGTGAAAATTGGACAATAGGCGTGGCACCACCCACTTTTTGATGAAATCACATATCTCGATACCCGACTTACTGATTTCAACAAAATTTGGTACATGGCATTATTTTCATTTTCTTACGTATGTCACAGTGTAAAAATGGACAAAATCGAACAACAACCATGCCAACTGCCCATATAACACAATTTTAGATTCCAATTGTTTCGTTCAGTTTCCAGTACACAAATCAAGAATCAATTAATATAACGGTATACAACTTTGCACAAATGTCTTTAGTATGTGCCAATATGTTAGTTATGACAATGAAAGCAAGAGAGCGTGTTTTACTTCTAACAGTGTATCTTTGTGCCTAAAATAGATAAATTTGTGCGAAAATTGGCATAGCTCCTATAAAACTAATATCGGGAGTTTCGAACATCCGACTGACTTTACTCTCTATACTTGGTTTCACATATTTCCCTGGCTTTTATTCTTGCAATTTGCAAGAGTATAAAATATTCGGTTGCAGCCGAGCTTAGCGCTTCCTTACTTGTTATACCCTGAACAGGGTATATTAAGTTTGTCACGAAGTTTGTAACACAAAGAAGGAAGCGTCAGAGACTCTATAAAGTGCATATATAAATGATCTGTATGTTGAGTGAATCGATTTAGTCTGTCTGTCCGTCTGTATAAATACGAACTAATCCCTCAGTTTTTAAGATATCGTTTTGAAACTTTGCAAACATCATTTTCTCTTCAAGAAGCTGCTCGTTTGTCGGAACTGCCGATATCGGACCACTATAACATATAGCTGCCATACAAACTGAACGATCAGAATCAAGTTCTTGTATGGAAAACTTTCACATTTGACAAGATATATTCACGAAATTTGGTATAGATTATTTTCTAAGACAAAAATGTAAGCTCCGAAGAAATTGTTCAGATCGGCTCACTATAGCATATAGCTGCCATACAACCTCAACGATCGGAATCAAGTGCTTCTATGGAAAACATTCACATTTGACGTGGTATCTTCGCGAAATTTGGTATAGATTATTTTCTAAGACAAAAATGTAATCTCCGAAAAAATTGTTCAGATCGGATTATTATGCACCTGTGAAGGGTATTTAGCTTCGGTGCAAACGAAGTTAACTTTTTTTCTTTTATGTATTTATAATATTTTTAAGTTTTTAATTTTTTATTGCCTTTTGTTAATTTGTTTTTTTTTTTCAGTATTTTAGTTTCACCTTCTGCGCCAATTATTCACACTACTCACTATTATTTGAATCTTTTTTTTTTTTGTATTTAATTTTTTGCCGTTAAATGTCGGTTAAGCCGCGCACACTTAAGACTTCTCGCTTTTTCAAGAAACGCTGTTAGCACTCAACATGACAACAATAGTCTTCGAAAGAAAAGATCATAATAATGTTAAAATGTAGTGTGTATTTTGTTTGCAAAAATTGCCGTCAACAACAACAACATTCACTTTTCTTCAGCGACAACTGCGAGGAACTGCCACCGACCGGTACGCAACGCGTCAAAGTAAACTTTGATGAGACAAACTCAGCGAGCAATGTTTTCTTAGCGTCACATGTACCTGTATGTAAGCATGTATGCGTGTGTGTATGCTGGCTGTACTTTGCCAAACAGACATGCGCATACGCATAAAATTATAATAAGCAGTAGCACCTTTAAACCGTAGAAAAAATAGAAAACGTTTTTTTTTTAATATTTAATTTACACTCATTCACATATGTATGTATGTGTATGTATGTGCGCACTGAGCCACCGCGAGCGCCACAAGCAAGACAACTAACCGCTACAGCGTTCACAACAGAACTGCTAGTTAGTTGGACGCACTGGGTCGAGTGAACATTGTACGATCGCCCAGTGGCTCAGCTCGCAAGACGCTCTACAAACTCACTTCAGCGCACAAACAGACACACGTTACAAATACATATATATATTCATACTATTTGTAAGCTTGCAAGTATGTTTGTTGGCCGCTGAGGCTTGAACGTGGTGTTAATATGTATTTAGTAGCGCCAAGTGATTCTTTTGATAGATAGCACTTACTCATAAACATACACACATACACATGCACGTGTTTGTATGTATGTGAACATAATCACACACACACACACATACCTACATACAAGGCACCTTAACACTATCAATTCTATGCCTTGGCACTTTGCCACTTAATTTATGCGCATAATTGCAGCAACAACAAGCGTTACAAGCGCTACAACAACAATAATTGCATATAATTTATATTAAGTAGTTAAAATGTTTATTAAAAGTCAGTTCTCGATTTGGCTCGACGATCGTTTATTAATAGGAAGTACTTATTTGGCGTTGAAGTGCTGAAAGTGCAGTGAACTTGCGCATGCAATTAATTGTGGATTTCACACGAGTGTACGTTTTGTGCATATTGGCAAGTCTACATTTATATGTACATTTATATAGTAATTTACAGCGTTTAATTGCTTGGGTCAATTTAGTTCCAGTAGTTTTAACAATTTATTCTGGAAGTTAGGAAAATGGGTTCCAGATTCTCCCCACCAAGCTTTATTACAGCGGATTTCAGTTACAAAATATTTACGTATACACAGAGTTTGTCCGGAAAGTAATAGAACTGAATCGATCTAAAAAAAGAATTATCAAACCAATCGTTACAATACTTTAAAGACTTTCAAAATGGGCTCCTTTTACGTCGAATCAGTGCTGCCAGCGAGATTTCCAAGCATTGAAGGCGTCACGGAGGCATTCCCAGGAATAGCCTTGAGAGCAGAGGTGCATGCTGCTTGGATCCCTTCAGTCGTCTTAAAATGCTTGCCTTCATCGGCTTTTTCAGGCAAGGAAAGAAAAAAGTCTGGGGGCCACATCTAGGCTGTAGGGTGACTGCGGAAGCGTTGGGATGCCGGCCTTGGTTAGGTAGCTGTTCACAAGAAAAGCGGTGTGCGCCAGGGCGTTGTTGTGGTGTAACTTCCAATCGGCTTCGATGTCTTGTCGGACCCGATTGATCCTTCGTTTGAGTCTCTTGAGGACTTCTACGTAAAACTAGGCGGTGACAGTTTATCCAGGAGGAACAAATTCATGGTGGATGATGCCTTTGATGTTAAAAACAGACAATGATCATCGTTTTTACTTTGCATTTACTTCAGGTCTTCATCAGCGACCTCTTTCCCGTTCTCCAAAAAGGTCTGGTACCACCGAAACACGCTGCATTTTCCGCTTCCACCACTCACAGAAACACGTCTCGCGTAAATGTTTGTCATGACTCTCCAGCCGCTCGTTCGTTAGTTAGGGACGTCCTCTACCGAATCCAGTTGGTGCGCGCACGCTTCGAAGTACAGTCGGGGCGAAAGAAAATCACTACTTACTTTCCGGACAAACCCTGTATTATTGAAAATGCGGCTAATGGGTAGTAACACGTATGTTTTTTTGCTTTAGGTAGGTTAGGTTAATATGGTAGGCCAATATGCCACGCATTGACCAGTTTTGGTCCTTGCGATACTAGAGCGAGTTCAGTAACTAAGTTCAAGAGGAGTAGTCACCCTTTAGAATGCCTGCGCTTGACGCGAATTTTAACAGACTCTGCGGACTCACTATGGATACCTCCTACAGTGTATCAAACCGCGAGGTCCAAAGATGCTTACAGCGTAGTCTTACCAATGCGGGACTAGTGCACAAGAGATGCTCCATTGTTTCTCTGGTGCCCTGCTCTAGACATTTCCTGCAGTCTTATCGATCTGTCAGCACTCTTCTGCAGGTGTGCGTTGCCACCAGACAATAACCAGTTCATATTCCCCTCATGTTCCTACAGTCTCTTCTACCGATTTTGTGTACTTATGATCTACCGTTTTGTATATAACTTTTACAGTTTTGCACGCAGGTAGCTCGTTGCATCGGGTTTTGATTTTCTTTACCTTGAGAGATCATCGTATAGACAATGCATGTGTTTCCCAATGTTGATCACGTTTTCGGATGTTGGCCGTATAGCATTCCTGGCAATCTCTTTCACTACTTCAGTGTCCTCGTTGAATTTGTAGCCTGACAGCCAGTAGAAGTGCAATTGCTTGCTTCTTTCAACACTTTCCACTGCCGCCCCACTTTCCAAGACACTTCTGGCCGATATGCGTTATGAGATTACTGCATTGATCGCTGCTGTCTACGAGAATGTTGAGAGTGGAATTGCCTGCACATGCATTACATGCCAGCTCCACAACTTTCGCAATAGCAAAGATCTCAGCTTGAAATTTATTACAGTGGTCCGGCAACTAAAAAGGTTGCCTTATGTCTAACTTTGGATAGGTGATTAGTGTATTGCACGTAGCTAACTTGCCCTTAAGCCAACTATATTTTTCTAAGTTTACTTTGAACATTCTTTCCCAGTGGAGAGCGTCTGAACCCTGTCCATTGGCTTCCGGTAGGTGGATTTTCGTACGACTGTCCACCATACCGCCCACCATACCACTGCACCATAGAGCAGAATTAGCCTTATATAAAACTTTGCTACCTTTTCTCAGTTTTTCTTCCACATTGTGCTTCCACAGCAGTTTTCAGTCAAAGGTACTTGATGCGGTCCTTGACAGAGAGTTATGCCACATTTTTCTTGTGAACACAAGCAGATCCATTTTCTCCGGGTTCAGCCGCAGACCCGCTTGCCAATCCAAGCCTGGATTGTATTGAGAGTGGTAGCCATAATACTGCTAATAATATGTAGATAAATATTTTAGAAAATTATTAGTTTGCGAAAAAAATTTAATTTTTTGTACCAAAAAAAAAAAGAGCTGAAAATTGTTTATTGAAAAAATGTTAAATATAAAAAGAAAACAAGTCTATATTTCTGGTGGAAAAATGCGTTGTACTCTCAGTACCATTATCGATTCATTTGAAAAACGCAGTTTCGAGTAAAAGAAAAAACATTTATTGTTCCATCAACTGAATAGTGTTTTTAGAACCCAAATGTGTACTTTAGGTGAAAAATGTGTTCGATATATGGAAAACGCTCAACTTTACTAGCCCCTGGAATGCACTACGCAGCAGTGGATAAGGCAATTTACACTATGGAATGTAGTTAAGAACCCAATTTGCATACTATTTTCGATTTGCACTAAGAATTTACCGTAATAACATTTCCTTTTAATTTCGACGCACCCGATTTAGTAATGCAGCAAACTCCTTACTTGACTATTAATTGCAGCAATAAATATTAACATACCGATCTATACATACATACATATCTATAGATATTTTAAAGGCATGGAATGCAGTAACCTTCGGCCCAGTGCGTTGTGAATAAACAAGAAATGGCGTAAATTTCAGTTGCACCGAAGCAGTAATACCCCACAGAAAGAGGTGCATGTTTTAAAGCATAAAAGGGTATAAACAAATATTTTTCTTAATTTTGATCGGCCAGTTTGTATGGCAGCTATTATTCGGATATTAAATTTCGAGAATTTCGAGAAGATATCTCGTCAAATGAAAAAGTTTCCCATACAAGCAATTGATTCCGATCAAGTTTGTATAGCAGCTATATGCTATAGTGGTCCGATATCGGCGACTCCGACAAATTAGCAGCTGGGAAGAAAACAATCTGTGTGATCAGATCGTTATCTCAAAAACTGATATTGCCCATATACCGATGTCGGACAAAGCGGCAGACGAAAATGTCTAAATGGACTCAGCTCATCAAGCTGATCATTTGTATAGTATCGTATATGTATGTATGTATATTTCATTTTATCCAAAACTAATACGGCTATATGAACAGACGTTGAGCAATACCAAAAGCTCCTTCTGAGTATCCGAGTCGTTCGATACTCAGCAAGGTTCCGGACAACGATACTTCTATATACATTCTATGGCTGGAGAAAATAATTCGAGCTGCAGAGCTAAATAGAGTAGGTAAAAAAGCTTCTACGCCGATGACATCGATATCATTAGCCATAACAAACGCGCCGTACTTTCTCGCGGTTGGACAAAGAAGCAAATGGGTCTGGTAGTAAACGAGGGCAAGACGAAATATCTCTTTTCATCAAACAATCTCCAATTGGCACCGTTGTAAACTCGGAACATTCGGACCTGCGGGTGTTATTTACAGTAACTTAAAATATTCATCTCGGTTAAATAAAGGAATTAATTCCGCGATAATGTTTTACAATTTTCTACTCGGCTTAACTCAGTAACAGTACATCAGTGTTTATCGATGGTATCACTCCAAGACGAATTGAAGGGTACTAAAAATCAGTCGTGTTCCGGGAACTATTGATGCTATGCGTAAACTGTTATTGCAAGATCATCCTGAGACACCTGAATAGGCGGTTGTTGTGTTCAGAATATACGCTTTGGAGATACCTCAATCAGCGTGACAAAAGTGCTTTGACAATTGATGTGTGTAAATCTTACTGAAATAATATTTTCAAAAACAATAAAGCGATTTTCGATACTTAATACTTGTTATAGTGCTCTTAACTTGGAATACATATCTATATAAGGCAGCCCTCGTAAGTAGAAGCACCTAAGAGTACTTAGATCTTAAGCTGTAACAATGATCAATACAAATCACTTACTAATAAGTGTCGGGTAAATACTGAAAACTATTTACCTCTATTTAAATTTACTCAAAAACGATTGAACTTAAGAGTAGTTAATAGGAATTTAGTGGTACGGAGTTAATTACTCTGTGGACATTAGTGAACGCGAGACAACTATTTATAAGGCAAAGAAATAAAGATCTGTCGATTGATTTCATTAGGAAATGAGAGAAAATTATTGAGTAGGTGCAACTAGGAATCGAGAGAAAGGTTCTGCGGAAGATTAGGCCAGATGGAGAAGGACCTGGTTTCGCTTGGAATCTCCAATTGGCGTCACATTGCGAAAAGAAGAAACGACTATCGCACTGATCGGAATAATGTAGAAGAGGCTTTTCTTAAAGAGTTGAGAGCCTGGGACTATGACCTTTGGCATTATGGTCGGTGGATCATGGACTATAACTCATTATATAAATGTTTGTTTAAGCTTGTATGGGCTTTGTACTGCCGATGATTTACCCAGGCTTTTTCCATATTTCTTATAAAGTTGTCCGATTCTTTAAAGATATAGATGATTAGATAAAGATAAGATGATTAGTTTATGCTAAAGGGTTTGATGATAGTGTCGTCTTCCCGACTGCCGTCAGTTTAACGCCTTGACAGTTTTCAAAATTTGTTTTTTTTTTTTTAAGATAGTGGATGACGCTAGCAAATTGTTGGCGACATAAATGTGCGAAAAATTGTTGCAGAGCATCGGGTCGCCCTTAGAACTTCAGGACCGGGAGAAATTGTTCAAGATTTCTTACGCACCGTTCTCACTCCCCGATGTAATCTTTCTGCCTGATTGTACAGATCCTCTCATCTGTAGTATAAAATTTTTAAATAAAAAAAATTTAATCGACTTTACTATTTTTCAATTCGCTACTGTTGGCTTGCAAGCGAAAACTTACACACAAATGGCGCTGTTGGTCAAGCGTATACGCAAACCACACACTATACAGTCACCTGCAAATATATTGTGTGACAAAAACATTTCATATGTCTAATTAATAAATTTATATGCGGCAATTTCGCCGCATTTCAATTTTTGAATAGGTGGCAACACCCAGAAATATTTTAAAACCTAGCTTTCTAAAATCGCTGCATTTGATACCCACATTTAAGTTGTCCTTAGCGTATAATTATATAATTTTACTGGAATAAAATTGTTTTATAGGTGGCAACGTCAAAAATATATTTAAAGCTAGCTTTATAGTACCATATTGTTTGATACCCATATTTTAGTGGTCGTTAGCCGATAATTATATGTATTATTTTACTGCATTTAAATTTTTGAATAGGTGGCAACTCCCAAATATTTTAGAAGCTAACTTCCTAAAGCTGTATTTTTTGATACTCATGTCACTCATTTTAATGTTCCTTTGTCGATAATTATGTATGTGTATTATTTTACTGCATTTAAATTTTTGAATAGGTGGCAACTACAAAAAATATTTTAAAATGATTCTTTCCAAAACTATATTGCATGATACCCAAATTTTAATGTTTCTCAGCCTCAATTAATATAATTTTTTGCATTAAAAAAAAATTAGTAGGTGGCAACTTAAATATTTTAAAATTTCAGAAAGTGACCGGCTAGTGGAGAAGGGTTGCCACCTGTTTAAACAAATTTAAATCAATAAAGATAAATAATTGGAAAGTTAAAATATCAGTGCATTTATAATATGTATTTATTTTTTCGAGAATAAACAAGCTCAGAGTTAGAAGTAGTTGATAAGGTTTGCTACCTGTTTAAAAAATTTAAATCAATAAAAATAAAAAAAAAACACTAGGAATGCAATTAAACAAAATTTTTGGAATGCTGACATTACAGTTAGTTAGCCGAAGAGAAGAGTTGCCACCTGTTTGGAAAACATTTAAATCAATAAAAATAAATAATAGAAAAGTTATAATATTGATGCATTCCTAATATTTATTTTTTCGAGTATAAACAAGCTCAGAGTTAGAAGTAGTTGAGAAGGGTTGCCACCTGTTTGGTTAAAATTGAAATCAATAAAAATAAATATTAAAATAAAAATAAAAAATAAAAATAAATATTAGCTAAGAATAGCCGATAAAGGTTGCCACCTATTTCAAAAGTATTATTAATTTTTTTGCTATTTCTTCAGCTCATCAACATTTCGTCACGAAATTTCCAAACATTTGGCAACCCTCAAACACTTACTTTAATCTCTTTGAATATTACAGCGAGCAACCCAAAAAGCCATATACAGATCGTTTCAGCATTCAACTCTCTTACCGCCTCAGCGCCTAAATGAATAAAATAACAAAAAATTTACATTTAAATTACAAAAAGGGCATTTTATTATTATTTATTATTTGTATTCCATTGAAATATTTGCATACATTTGTATATTGCTTAAATTAATGTATGTATGTATGTATTTTACGGTAATTTATAACGGCAAAAGAATTTGCGCGCTTCATAACTTCAAGTATGCTGACATATGTTTGTATGTAGTTATGCGTATTTTAAGAGAAGAAGAAACAAAAACAAATGTACAAACACTTCAATTACATTTATCACTTATAATTTAAAGAATTTTTGCGAAATAGTTTGATACAATTTGATTTATAATAATTCGGCATTCACTTTGCCAATGCGTACACGCACGCATTTCATATGATAATCGTTGTGGAAAGGACTACACGTCGTATGAGTAATGCAATAAGGGCTACTTAGTGTTACGTTATATTCTCAATCAATTTTATTTGTATGCATGTATATATGTATGTATTTGTGTATAAACTTTTATGCTTTTAATGATAAACATTTGATTTTCGCTTCTAATTTTGATTATGAATTGTTGATTATTTTGATTTTTAATAAAATTGTATGTATGTATTTTAGCCTATACATAACTACAGTATAAGTATTTTATAATAATTTGTGCTTCCTTTTGCATTTTGGTATTGGTTTTGTTTGTTCACTACTTTTCTGGCGTCGTTAATTTCATGCGTTTTGGCTTCTGGGTGGGTTCACACTATTTACCGTTATTATTATTATTTTTTTTTTGCTATAGTAAAAATAGTCACTGACAATTTGGCATATTTCACGGCTGTACAAATTAAAGTTTGGAATGGAAGTGGTTTTCAGAATTTTTATAATTTTATTTTTTAGTTTATTAAAGTAGTTCACTTATGCATGAAAGTGTTAAAGGAAAATCTGGCAACGTTCATTTTGCATATTTTTTTGTTTCGAGCAATCTTATGTAGTTTAAATGAAATTTGTCTCCTCAAAAATATGAAATTGATTTAAAAATGTGTTCAGCAACGTTCGGTAACGTAGACCTTGGCAGTGGCTGGAGCGTTCGATCGTCGTACAGCGACGGAGACTATGATGCCAATGGCGACGAGTACGATGCCCAATGCGTTGATAATATAATGTTCGATTTCCGAGTTGCGTGAGCTGTGAAGGAGAAGCGAATGTATACATGAGTTTTTAAATTTAAATTAGAGTAATTATTTTTAATTAAATAAATATATAAATTTAATAAAAGAGGCATGATAGTTAGCCGTAAAGAGAGTAATGCACTTTATTTTTAAAAATAGAAATGAGAGCGGAACCTTGCAGCTAACAGATGATTAAGAGGTATTAAATCATATCTATATATTAACTCTGCTATAGCGGAAATCTACTGTTTGAAAATTAATGTTTTTAACGCCAACTTGATCATTAATTTGCCACAAGGACTCCTCTCAATCCTTGTCCAATCCATCGCATATGTACAAACCTATACCTGGGAAGTAAAAAAACGTAAGTCAACTTAAGCTAAGATAGATATTTTGATTTGCAATAAGTATCTGAGCATATTTTTTCTCTATTTGATTCCAATTCTTCTTCTTCTTCATTGTCGTAGCCGAGTCGACAACAACGAACCGTCGTTCTATCTTTTCACTGCTTGGAGGATGGAGCCATGTGTTGAATTTTACCCAAGTGAGGAAAGTTCTCTGAGTGCCATTCATTTGGAAGTGGCTGGAATCGATTCTTTTATATATGGCTCAAGTAGCTCACTACTTCCGATCTTAGACCAGAGGATACGGTAGCCAAAACATAAGTTTGATGGCGAATCATCTCTGCCCAGGGTTGTGCACTGGGTTTGGGACCCGCCACTTAAAAGGAAAAATCATCAATGAACACAATAGCCTCGAATGAGAGATAACCCTATTGAAGACGACCACTGCAAACGCATTAATAATTATGATTTAACGGCATGCACCTGGAATATCCGGTCCCTTAATTGGGAATGTGTCATTGCCCAGCTGGCTGATGTATTCGTAAGAGTAAAAGCAGACATCAGCTGCATCGAAGACGGATGGACGGGACAAGGACAGAGACGAGTAGATCCTTGTGGCACTTACTACAGTAAGATTCATAGATTCATAGTAGAAGAAAGACTCCATCGCCGAGTCCTGTCATTCACTGCAATGGTTGAACACCTAGCCAGAATACGCATCAAACCGAAGTTCTTCATCATAACGTACGTCAACTGATTTGCGCCCACACCCCGACGTAAGAGAAGGACAATATGACTAAATATGAATTCTATGAGCACTTGGAGCGCACCTAAGAGAACTTCGCCCGCCACGATGTCAAAATCAAGCTTAGCGTCTTTAACGGCAGTTTGGGCAAACAAGGTATCTTTTGAACAATGATCGGTAAACTTAGCCTACATGTTCCCCAAATGTGTTTAAGATGATCGACTTTGCCGGGGCCCGAAATATGGTTCTCTGTAGTACTAGATTCTAGCATAAGAAACTTTATCAAGCTCCCTGGCTGTCTCCGAAACGAAAAGCCACCAACCAGATCGTTCATGTTGTGATAGATGTAGGATACGTCTCCAGTGTTTCAGATGTACGTACGCTCCGCGGTCCTAACTTTGAATCCGATCCTATCTTGCAGCAGCCAAATGATTTTCAACTCGACTTGCACTCTTCAAACTCAAAAGACGGCTGGCAATCGGAATGCTCGCTGAGAAGAAATTTTAGTCCAATGAAGAGGTGGTCTCTGAAATTAAGGCCTATTTTGAAGCAAAGGGCAAATCGTACTACAAAAATGACATCGAAAAGTTGAAGGGTCGCTATAATCACCCTTGAAGGGAGCTTTGTGGAAAAAGAATCACGAATTTTTCCAAAAAATGTGTTTTACTATGATAGGTCGCGGATTTTTCAATTGATTTGCTACATTGGAAATACCTAAGGGTGCCCGCAGAATGGACGCTTAAAGCTGAGTCGAGCGCAGTTTCCTCATTTACCTTACACGCGAATTTACGGTTGGCTCACCTTTAAGCGCAACCCTAAGCCCTCTTTACAATTAAGAAGTTTCGGCATAAATAATTTACTACCGAATTTATATACAAATTTATGTACGTATGACGTCACAACGCTGGAAATGACATAAGAGTTCATAACAACTGCATTGACATCTACTTGATTTGATCAGATTTCGGCATTCGCATATAATTTCGTTACATAATTGTATTAAAAGATAATCAAAGCTTACCTCAAAACGGCATTGCCCGCATTCTGGCGCTCATATTCCACCAACCCAGTGATGCAAGTGGCAATTGCCAACATAAAATTCACCAAGCCGAAGCTGGCGTGTATCGGAACCATAATGCTGCGGCACTTGTAGGTGCGATTCTCACAGCACAGCAACACCAAGAAACTGCAAGACACCAAAATAAAGCATAGATAAAGCCAAGCTGAAGTAACACACAGCTGTGCAATAGAAAACTATACGTAATTTACAACAACAGAAAATATAAACTAAACAACTTTTGATGAATAATTACATGGGAGTGTTGTGACAAGTGTAGGAGTGCATCATGTTGCACATACTACTGTTATACTAGCAACAAACTGCGCATGCGCACATATGTTCATACCTGAAGAATCCAACAACGAACTGCAAAACGAACATTCCCATGGTGACAAAGCCCAACCACGAATGCATACTGTAGAAATTCACTTTAGGCGGCTCCGACAAATTGTGCGAATCGAAGACGGACAGAAATCCCAAAGCCACACACGGTATGGCGCAGGCGTGAAAGAACATATGAATCAGCTTAACATAGATGTGCTTCAGGCAGCGACATAGGCGGTACAGCAAAATGGCTGTGGAGACGCGGAGAATGAAAAAGAAAATATTAAAAAAATTATAAAAAAAAAATAGTTTTTTGATTTTTTTATAACACACGCGCAAGCAAAAATATACACATTTTCCACTTACAAAATCCCGACAGCGTTATGAAGCCCGCCACCATTAGGGTGGGATGCAAGTTGAACTGCAATGCTGGATTGTCGGACCAAGCGAAGCCATCACGGTAGAATAGTATCCAGAAGAGCGTGAGTATCAACACACCCACCAACAATATGGTGGAGAGTATAACGATGAGCAAATACTCGAACCACGAGCCACAGTTCCAATCATTTTCCGAGTCCTCCTCGTAGCGCCTGAAATGTATAAATTCTCGTATTATTTGCAATTACATCAAGTCTCTAATAGTATTGTTTCCAGTTGCATATTGTTGTTTTTACATATTTGTATCATACATATATAAAAGTTATTAAATTATTTTTGTTTTTGGGCAACAACCGTGTGCCATTTAGATACAACCGTCTGTAATTAGCCTCCGCCTCGGGTCGCCGCTTTATTTGGCGATTCAACTCTTTTATAAACTCCTCATTAACCGTCATCGTCATCGAATTCTGCTCTTTAACTTTTTTCCGCTTCAATCTCATAGAGCAATTATATCAGATGTCTGCAAAGCGAGAAAATGTCAATAGTTTTTTTGTTCAACCCCAAAATGAAAACGTTTTCGTTGCCTGCTGAAATTTGTGTATTTTAAATTTTTATGTATTTTTTAGTACTATTTGTTGTATTGTTAAAAACTGCATAGCTCCATTTAAATTTTGTTAAAAGGCAAACGCTTATGGAAACATTTGCAATGCATTTCTTGAAATTTTTTTTTTTTAATTTACGAGGGCAATTTGATACGTCAATGAATTTTTTTCTTGAATTTTTCTTACGAATATTTTTTGCAAAACAGCTTTCTCTTTTAAAACCTTATGTTTCAAGTCGTAGTGTGTTTTGTATTTCAAAATTTTTTTCTTAAGAATTTGTTGGACCTTACCAGTGTGGCTTTATACCTAGAAAATCTACAATCGAACAGATATTCACCATGCGCCAAATCTTGGAAAAGACCCGTGAAAGGAGAATCGACACTCAGCACCTCTTCGTCGATTCTAAAGCCGCCTTCGACAGCACGAAAAGGAATTACCTCTATGCCGCTTTGCCTAAACTTGACATTCTCGCAAACCCAATATGGCTGTGTAAACAGAACAACACTAAAATTTCCGTCAGGATTGGTAAGGACCTCTATGGGTCATTCCATACCAAGCCTATCTTGTGACTTCTTCAATCTATTGCTGGAGAAAATAATACGAGCTGCAGAGTTAAATAGATACTGGATAAGGAAGTGAAGTGTATGGGTCTACTTGTGAGCGAGGATAAGAAGAAATATCTCCTGTCATCAAATAAACAGGAGTCACCCTCGCGACTTGACTCCCACGTCACTGTTGACAGTCATCACTTCGAAGTCTTAGATAATTTCTTCTATCTTGGCGTCAGTATTAACACCAACAATAACGTCAGTCTCGAAATCCGTTTGATTCGGACTGAATCGGCAATTGAAAAGTAAAGTTCTCTCTCGACGAAAAAAGATCAAATTCCATAAGTCACTCATTATTCCCGTTCTGCTATATGGTGCTTAGAACGCTGGTTCGTTTGGTACATCAAACTCCTATATAGTAATAAGATCCTCGACATAGAGTCTACCACAAATCTTTTGGCACTGCTAATGCCATTTTCGGATATGTCTTCTGCTTCGCCGAGGAGGCTACTTGATGTTTTCAGTCTTGTAAAGGCTGGAATGTAAAAAAGGGCCTGAATTTTCTTACCTTACCTTCTCAACATAACATTGACGCTAGTGTCTTACATATTTTTTAGCCTTATCGCGTGAACGTCGGTTGAACAGTGCCTAATAAGAACACCTACGCTTGCGGCAAGATGATCTTTGTTAAGGGCAATTAGTTCAGTAGATCTCTAAGGCAAAGGGATCGCGTAGCAGCACAGGAGCTGGTCGTCGACCAATTCGGCTACCTTAGTCGCTGTCGAAGTCATAACACATGACAGGTGTAGAGACATACAAAATATATAGGATAGAAATACCTATATTATATTTTTATCTGATTAAATATATTCTGTTTTTCATCATATTTCTTGTTAAAAAAGTTGTCGAGAAATAAGAACTCCTACCTGCTAAATTTTAAGAGTTATAGAGAATAATCTACCAGAAGAACAGATTTGAGCTAAGACATTATAAATAACCGCACTGGTTGTTTCTGAAATATTATATTTGAGGCTTATATCTCGGAAATGGTATTACGAATAGCAGTGAGATCAGTAACTCAAATTCCTAGAGATTTTGAGAATCTAATTTGACTCTCTTTGGAAATCATTTTGAGAAATGCTTCTGAGTGAAATTTCTGCGTCGGGAGTGGATTTCGATTACAGTCTAGTTTGAGATGGCTATGATAGAATTTCTGCTTAGTCTCTGGTGTATTCTTAAATAATTTTCATGACATTCGCCTTAGCAATAAGACGATTTAAGCCAAAACTGTCGAAATAAATTTTTTTCCCATCGTCTAATTACAATCCATGGGTTTTATAAACTCATTTTGGTTCGTCGTCCCTTTTTGACGTTTAAGCATTAACTGTCAATGTCAAAAATATTTTCTTTGCATAATCGAAATTTCGAATTTATTAATAAATTTTTTACATTAATTTTTCTCTTTATCCTGTTCATCCAATCTGTACTAAACTTTGTTCTATCTCAAAATAATAACACAAAACAGGCACTGATATATCAAACTGACCTCGTGGTTGAACATAAAAGGGTTACTTATCTAAGTACAACCATAATCTCAAATTAAATGCAGTTAAAACAGCTTTAATGCAAGTTGAGCAGATGTTTTCGATTATACATACATATTTAAAGCAGCTTAAGCTGATAACACATCGAAGCGGAATGAAAACGATAAGTATTCTTGTGACAAAGGCAGATTCAAGCTAACGTTGGAGCATATGATAATGGAATAGCGGAATTTGGAGTAAAGTCTTAAATGCTTATTTTCGTGGTAAATTTAGTGTATTACATAACCGTTTACAAATCGATCAAAATGAAAATTCACGTTCTGCAAAGAATGTGTTTCTCGCACTTCGCCCAACATATGTCAACATAATCGGCCTACTGAGCGTACTATTCGCAAAATCATCACACATCTTGATACTCAGCATTCATTATTGCATAATATTCGACCGAATTGACCACGTCCTGTAAGCAGTGAAGATATTCTAGCAGCCATGGAGAGTATACACGAAAACCGAGGAGATTTGGTGCCGTTCGCAGCTACTTGAACTGACGTATGGAACGACTTGGCGCATTTTACATAAAGATCTTAAATTGAAAGCGAACAAACTGCAGCTTGTACAAGAACTGAAGCCCCTCGACCTTCCCAAGTGACATCGTTTCGCTCTATAGGTTCTCGTTCCAAGAAGATCAGACGTTTTCGAGTCAAATTTTGTTCAGCGTGTCTTTCGCCAGTTACCAGTCGAAATTCTCGAACGAGTCATCGAAAATTGGGCTCAACGGATGAACCATCTGAGATGTAGCTGCAGCCAACAATTGAAAGAGATAATCTGCAAAAATTAAATGCCAAAGAATGCACTTCCGAATGATAATAGACATTAAATTTAAAGTTACTGTATTTTTTCTTCAAAAAATTAGGAAATCTCGACATAGATCACTCCTTAATAGAAAATCCAAATAGGTTCTAGAAGGAAGGGCTGTCGTAGAAAATCTAAGAAGTTAACATTAATTCATTTATTAATTTAAAAACTACTATTAATACTTTGTTAGGGATCGTAGAACAGGCAATGATTGCCGATATTATAAAAGTGTGCCTCTACTGTATCTGGAAAGCTCGCCTGTATAATATATGGATCAAATTAAGTGTGGATACAATTATCTCTTATTCTATGTTAATTATTATGTGGATCTTATGTTGGACAAAAGCAAAAGGTATTAAAAAATTAAACCCTTAACCAGCATTATTGTTAGCTAACTTCCAACTTTTCCAGAAGTTTTTTATACTACAGGTTCCAACTGCGTCTGAGAGCATTGAGACACAATAGCTCGTCATTTGAAACCACAGAGGTGGTAGAAAATTATTTCACGGAGTATCCTGCTTTCGGACAATCATTGTGCAATATTTTCTAAGCACCACATGCTCTCAGATATTTGCTTGTAATATTATACGAGCGGCCTTCGTTTAGCCACCACTCTGCTCGCTAAGTTGTAGCTCTGCTCTCTTGTTAAAAAATTTATTTGTAAGGCAGCACTTTAACGTAATGTACGAGAATATGTGAGCAGCGTATTAAAGTGCCATGATCGCTTGCTATTCTACCTTTATTTGATTATACCATTTTATTTCATTTACACCAGTTCATGTTCGATCCGTCAATCACTTGAAATATCCACCTATTAGAGAGAAATGTTTAACAAAGATTTTTTTCTGTTATTACAAAATTCCTTTCCTTCGAGATGAATACATTTTTTTCGTCACCACAATTATCACTTACAGCTCCCATTAAAGAATCTCAAACGAAGTTTTAGTTTTTCTTTGTCAGTGTGTTGTTCGCTGGCTGAGAACTCTTTATTGGATAATTGTTCATTTAAAAATCTTTTGAATTATGTATAATTACAAGCCAACTTCAATTACATTACAATTACAACAACTGCATTTAAAAGCCCCTAAATCGTAGTGTAACGAATGAAGACACAAATCAAATATCAGAATGCTCATCCACTTATCCAAATGACTGAATTTAGCTTTCACACATACTAACACACAAGTTTCTATGAGTACATACATACTAATATACATATATACATGTATATTAGGGTGGGTGTAAAATTCGGATTGTTTTTTGCTTCGCATCCTGAAAAATTGGTTGACAGACAACTCTAGAAAGGCTCATATTTGGAGCTCTTAATTAAAAATTCAAAAGAAAAAAGTTTTTATTTGTAAAATTTTCTTAATTGTAAAATTGAGAAGAAATTTCTTTTCTTTAAAATAATCCAATTTAAACATTTTATATTTTAAATAGAGCTGCCTTTGTTAGAGGTGCCTTTCAACCAATTTTTCAGAGTACCAAGCTAAAAACAATTATATATTTTTTTTTAACCCACCCTAATGTATATAGAGTATAGTCTCAGATAAATAGTATTTGTAGTTTAGTAAATATAGTGCCTTTTTGGCGTGGGCAACTCGAGCTTTGGCATTCTTTCGAATTATGCGTCTTTTGTGTTTGGCTTTGGAAGACAAGTCTCGAGAAAATATTAGAATTGCTAATTGACAGCTGAAAGAACAACTTGTGGCATGCACATATGACAGCAAATAAATGTACATATGTACATACATGCATACATATGTTGATGTGCTATGAAATGTGTTTATCATTAAAGTGACTTCACAGCAAGCAGAGCTCGCTTGATTCGAGCTTCGTATAAATCTTTCTCAATTGACTACGCCGAGATGCAGATGCTGTGTGATGTCTGCGAGTAGTAGTAATGATGGTCTACAACGATCTAGATAAATGAATCTATGTACATACATGGTATAGCGCAAACAAATGTTTGTATTTAGAACTAAACCGATACATACAAATATAAACAGTAACAATCCTGTAGGAAATAGAAGTGAGAGTATGTAGTGTAGAGTTATGTAAGTAGTTCCATAATTTAACCGAGTAGTATAAGTATTATAGTATTTATCGAAAATTAATTGTGAGATTCGCCGAAGAACCCTTTGATCGAATACACAATCTGACTTCGAAAATAAAATTGAAAAACGAGTGAATAAAGCGTATATGGCCTATGACACCTGAAAAAGAATACTTAGTAGAAATTGGGATCTTAAACCAAATACAGTGTTGTGATGTATACAGTCGCCATTAGATCAATTCTGACAAGCTATATAATATCAAGAAGATAAATGTAACACAATGAGCTGCATATATAGGTTACCGGGGCAAATAAATCGTGTCCGACTAAAGCCCTCAATATATACCCATATAATGAAAGTTCAGCATCAACGGCCAATGACGTCTTTTCTAGAAAAGTAGCAGCAAAGTTCCAAAGGAATCAGGAGGTTGAAAAAACAAGGATTATTGAGATGCCATCATTCTGAACCAGCTTAAATATGTCAGAATATATCCTCCGAAGGTTAGATTACAATAATCACTTTCGGGTGAGGATATCCTCTAGACGTAAATAGAGAAGATAATTAGTAGGAGTGAATAGTGAAGATAATTAGTAAGTGAGTATGATACAACTCTCTATATACATTGCGGAATAGAAGCTGGTGTATACTACAATGAACTGGACATATTTATCTCTCTCTATTCGGCGACTACAGTCAGGCAAGAGCAGCTTTCAAGCCAAAGTATTACGTATATAAATACGGAAGGATACAGAAAGCATTCATATACATGGAAGGCCAATCGATTTTGCTGGCCTTGTCGACGACGCGGTCAACAATTGCAGAAAGTCTGTAAGCTTAGTGGCGGGTCAACTCCGCTTGTCCAGACACACTTATTATATAGGTTCAGGAATTGTGTTTACAGACTTACAGCTCTATAACTGAGCACATACCCTTTGGAGAATATTTGTTGAAAAGGAAAAATGGGTATGACAATATTTACCACAGCTACGAACTAAAAGAGAATAATGAAACGTTTTCCAATTTCTCGGTGAATGACTAGCTCTAAAACAAGCCAGACCCAGATTATTGGGAAGACATCAAGAATCAAACCTCGAATAGCTGTCCAAAAAATATTACAACAATAGAATGAGAAACCAAGAACATAAAAGTTCTACGATAGGGCATAAAAATGTAGCATGCAGCAGAATCCAGAATGACCGCAATCCACTCTGTAAAGAATGAGTAATTGGCCTACTGAGCGTTCTACTCGCAACATCATCACCTATCTTGAGACCCAGCACTCATTTTAAGGCTTAACATTCATCTTGATCTCCATCTTGAGACCCAGCCAAGCATAATATTCAACCGAACAGACCACGCCACTATAGAGCGAAGAAAATATAGCAGCCATAGCTGAAAGTGTGTACGAAGACTTTGAATATCGATTCGGTGCCGTTCAAAGATCATCGACTGACGTATGGAACGACTTGGCGCATTTTACATCGAGATCTTAAACTGAAAGCGTACAAAATACAGCTTGTGCAAGAACTGAAAGTCTACTCATCCCTCCGCTGTATGGACTCTTGAAAAGTCTGACCAGAGGCTACCGCACTAAAAATTAGTGAATATTTCACGGCATCATAGTACAAGAAAAAAAAAAATATATATATAAATAAAATAATAAAAATATATATAAATATGACATTTACATGAATTATAAAGTTCAAAAATCTTCCGAGAACCTGTAATTATCTGTGAGCAACGAACTTTTGCACCAGAGAACATGGAAGAATTCGTTCTTCTTTGTTTTGGACCGCATAAGTCATCAGTTAGTCGACTTAAGATCAAAACACCTTACAGGGCAGCTCATTTTGCAAGTAACGGCGATTCATTGGCTGCTATGTTGTCGCAATTGTTCGCTACTTAGGTGGAAGTTCAACGCAAAATTGTGATTTTCTAATTGAATTTAAATCGTAAACAAACGAAGCAACTATAACTACTTAACGCACATTAGCCTAGACAAGGAATTTGCATTTATTTTTGTAATTTTGTTTACATCGTAATGCCGTGTTAATAGAACGTGGAATGAGGAAAGTGAATTTTTATGGTCCAAGCAAAGTAAATTACAGTAAAATTTCGAATTCTTGAAAGAACGTTTCTTTTTAATTTGTGTCTGCGACTAATTTAGTATTCTAGCTACAAATGAGTACTCGTTTTGTTGTTATTAGGAAAATTATGTGATTCGCAGACATAAAGTGTCAGATTAAAGCAGTTAATTGAAATGGAAAATAGATTACTGAGAGACGAGAGAGTCTTCAATAAAATTTAAACTGCTATTTAAGTCATATTCAAGTGGATATTAGGGTAGGTTAGGTATCTATATGAAATTTAGCACGGGTTCGAAGAAAAAATTTAACAATTTCGAATGTTTCTATATTTTCTGTAAAAACTATGTAATAATATAGAAGGAGTGAAGCTCATTTATTAACCAGGTAGTTTTTAGTTGGTAATGAAAACATAAAAAAACGTTAACTTCAGCTGCACCGAAGACATTAAATTGTTACACTTCACCTGTTCAAATTTTACTTAAAGGAACTTAATTTTAAACGTTCGGTTTGTATGACAGCTATATTCTATAATGGTCTATCTATTTTACATCGATTTCTCAAAAACTGAGAGCCAAGTTCGACTATATACAGACATACGGATTTGGCATAATCGACTTAGCTCTTCACGTCGATCATTTAGCAATATACAGTTCCAACAAGGAATTGATTAAACCAAGATTGGGTGTGCAGTAATTGAAGAAAGTGGCGGATGGAACTATGTGTAAAAGTTCACACAAGTGAGGAGTGTTCTCTGAGCACCAATCACTTGGGTGTGGCCAGAAACGACGCATACATATGGCTCAAGCAGATCAAAACTTCCGGACTAGACCAAGTATCTTGCGAGTAGCCAAACAACATCCATTTGAAGGAGAGCTAAAGTGAGAAGACGAAACATCTTTCTTATGGTTTTTCGCTGGGTTTCGATCAAAGAGATCAAAACAGCCCTGAAAGAGCGGTCCTCACTTGGATGACGACCACTGCAAACTTATTAAGGAACACGTACTACGGAGTGAGCAATTGAGAAGTAAAGACGAAACATGACGAAAAACACCAAATTCAAGAAGTCATTCAACATTCCCTTTCTGCTTTATGGTACAAAGGTATGAACGATGACAACATCTGATGAGTAGGCGTTACGAGTTTTCGAGAGAAAGGTTCTGCGGAAGATTTATGGTTCTTTGCGCATTGTAAACCGCAAATACCGCAGTCGATGGAACGTTGAGCTGTACGAGATATACATATATACATAGAATCTTCATAGATGGTATGTAATAAAAAAGCTATGAAAATTCCATACAGCATTAATTAAAAAGCCGAATATTTCGAGAAGTATTAATGACAGCGATTTTGACCATAAACCTTTTTTGTAGCAAATAAAATTTCCTACAAATTTGTCATGTACATTTTTTCCATAGCTCTTGCCATTGACGAGATATATGCAAAAAACTCAAAAAACTGCGAATTTCATGAAAAAATCAGTTTTAGAGCCCCGTACTACCTCGCCGGTGTGAGTTTCGACTTTGTTGAAATGGGCACTTTTGTAGAGTGTTCAACTCTGAGGAATATGTATGTGTCTAAAGTCAAAGTGATGCCATAAAATGTCTCCGAGCTATAGAAATTTAAAGAAAAAAAATCACGATTGTCGTGTATTTTCAATGGAAAATTTTTACATGTCTTGGACTAGTCCTTACTGTTAATATTAAGGGCTCTTTCAGCGAATTTTTTTTAGGGTACTTCCAAGGACCTGACTATCTGTCCGTCTGTATGATCTTTTCACTTGTCGAAACCGCCGATAACGGACATATAGCTGCCATACAAACTGGATGATCAAATTAGATTTCTTGTATTTAATTATATTTCTTTAACACAGTATTTCGGCGAAATTTGGCACATATTTATTCGTGAAGGATATTCTACTTTCGGTGCAACCGAAGTTCGTTTTTTTCCTGGTTTAAGAAATAAAAATAATAAGTAGTACTCGTAATGTATGTCGCGTTTAAAAATTTTGTAAAATAATTTAGGTATTTTTAATTGTGATTCATTACATTTTACAGTCATAAATTTCGTTATATGAGCTAATTGCATAAATGCATGTGTGAGCAATAATAACTGCATACATATGTGGGTATGCCGAGACTCAATATATGTACATATGTATGTACATAATGCGCTTCACTGAACAGATGTTAAAAATTCATAAATGAAAGTGAATTGAAATAACCAAAACAAGTGTGATATCGAATTTTCGTGTCGATGGTGTTTTTCTGCATTTAATTATATTGTTGCATGCGTGAGATCACTGCCATGGTGTAGCAACCGCGCCGTCACGAACATATGTACATGAAGACTCTTTCATATATCTAAATATACCACAAGTATACTAGCATTGGTAAGCATATTAAGACTGCCTCCCCCGCGAAGATACGCATGCGCAATAATTCATTAGCGCCAGTGAAGGGGGCGCGCGGCGTCAATTATAAATTTTCATATTTCATCTCTTTTAGCATTTCACTCTCAAACAGAAATGAAGCTGGACGGCATAGCTAATACTTTGATCTATATCGGCTGCATGCAAGACATAATATATATATATGTCAATTATTATATACACATTATATGTATGTATAGCTTGAAATTGTGCCAGCATTCTGGCGCTCCTATTTCGCAGTGAACTGTAGCCAACAACAACAAATTCAACTGAAGTCAACTCAACTTAACTGAAATGAACTGAATTGAATTGAATTAAATTGGAAGCATGCGAAAAAAGGCATAGAATAATAATAATAACGCATCGTTTCAAGTTCTGTTATTCTCATGCACGACAGACATCGCACGAAAGCACTTACATACATATTTATTGGCGCAAATGGATATACCAATACAATGTACGAGTGGTTTGATAAGTCAGCAATGTTTTTGAGACAGAGAGAAATGAATTTAGATGGAAAAAATCATATACATATAAAAAACATCATTATATTCTCAACAATCTCTGAGAGCTTTCTGTAAAATATCCGTGACTCTCTTCCACTTCTATTTTTTCGACTTTTATATAGTTCCCGAGGTAGCTCCCTACCGGTATACAGCTAATAATGCAGGAAACGACATAGAGGGCATAAATATGTACCTCGGTAGCCAAGCGCCAATTAAAGTAATACTCACAACGCATTGTATTAGAAAGAGAAGCGGGAGCGATAGATATAGTGACTGCTGAAAAGCGGCTACATATACATATACTAGGTTAGAGAACACAAGCGTATTCCGGGAAACGAAATATCTAATGAGATTACCAGAAATGCCAACCGATTTCTTACCGAACCCGCTCAGAAACTACGTAAATCCCTAAAAACGATAAACAACGCAATTTCCGTAAAGGGTGACAGACGAATCAAGATGAGATGGAATGTTTTAAAGGCATACAGAATCGCCAAGATCATGTGAAAAGTATCGAAAGGAAAACGTTCAGCTCTTTACTTACACGATCTCGAAATTATTGCAGAACGGTTGTTGGCCGAGTCACAGATCATGACTCATTGGCATCACATGTGAGCCGGATGGGCATTATTAACAAATAGAGATATTGAAAGCAACGCTCATACACCTCGTCTACTTATGTCCGGCTTTACTTAGAACTAGGCTTACATATGTAGCAGTTTCGCAGTTGAAGAGCCTGGATGAAGCGCATATGAATACATCTTCATATGACATTACAAAAAACCAGTAGGTGTTTTTAATTCTTGAAGGATAAAAGTTTAGACAACCAGTGATTTATTGTGGTTTTATCACGGAATTAGTCAGACTCAATAATGTTGTAACCACAAACACTGTCACAAAAAGGTAAAAGACCAAAGTTTTCTATACAACATTCAATAATCTAAAAACAGAGAGATCCTACGTCGGACACGAAAAATTTTTCTAAAAATAAATGACTAATCGAACCGTCCGCGTATAAATACTATCCAATTGTAAACACACAAGCATATGTCGGCTTTTTTTTTTTTTTTTTTTTTTTTTTTTTTTTTTTTTTTTTTTTTTTTTTTTTTTTTTTTTTCATCTTTGCACAAATATTTAATGTCACCACAAATAATGAAATATGAGCATATTCATTTGTTAATCATTTAACTACATATAAATACAAAGAGACACACACATGTATGTACGTAAGTAAAGAAAAATATATGTAGATATACATAAGTGAGTTGAGAATATTTGTGCTAAAATTAGAGAGTTTTGCGTTGTATGTCATTTGTACTTAGCGAAGTGCTAATTGAATTGCTAGCATAGCTTAATTGGAGAGCAGTTTTCGTGCTTAAATGATTTTCGAATAAATTTTTACAGATAAATTTTGATTCTTATTACGTAAAGCATAAGTTGTCCAGGATTTTTACGCAAATTCATGTTTTCCGATAAATTCACAAATTCAGATTCATCGAAAAAATAATAATTTTTCGCCAATATAAAGGGTAATTCTTACTTTAAGAAAAAATACAGAAACTTCAAATTTAATGGGGAATGCTTACTATCATTCGAAAGAATATTCTGTAACATGATTTTTTGAAGATTCTTTCTTTTGAATGTTGGGCGCGGTTACGTCTCAGATGGTCCATCTGTGGAGTCCAATTTTCACATACACTTCATCTTTACATATCACCCCAGAAAAAAGTCTAATGGTGTGATATCACACGCTCTTGGTAGCCAATAGATTGGTCCAAAACGTGACATTATCTGCTCACCGATGTGTTCTCTCAACAAATCCATTGATTGATGCGATGCGTGGGAAGTATCGCCGTCTTGTTTAAACCAAATGTCGCCGATATCACGAGCTACAATTTTAGGCATCAAATAGTCAATTATCATGGCGCGGTAACAGTCGCCATTGACGATTACATTCTCACCGACATAATTTTTTAAGAAATATGGACCGATGATTCCACCGGCCCATAAAGCAGTTCATGAATCTCTTCAGGTTTGTCTTCGTCCCAAATGCAGCAAATTTGTTTGTTTACACACCCATTAAGCCAGAAATGGACCTTATCGCTAAACAAAATTTGGTTGAAACACCTCAGATCTTCTTGGAACTTTTCAAGAGCCTATATAGCTTAGCGATTTAGTTTGAAAAGGTCGCCAAGTCGTTCCAAACGTCAATTCGAACTTCGCCGGATCGACTATACACAGTATACGTGTATTCTCTGAGCCACGGTTGCTATATTCTTTTTACTGCGTCTCCAGCACGTCTATTTAATGGAATATTATCGAAGAATGAATGATGGGTCTCAAGATAGGTGATCGTGTTGCAAATAGTGCGCTCAGTAGGCCCATTATGTTCACGATTTGTAAACATTGTTCAAGCATACATACATAAGTATTTCTACGATGACGTGCTAAGCAATACTGAACAAAAGTAACAGCTTGAAACGACTCCCGCGGGATCTATCAAAACTGGCTATTGTAAAAAGTACCTCTACTTGAATATATGTACATAGATACAAGAAATATAAATATCTAAACGATACCGCCACCTAGCGATAATTTGATAGCTTGAGTCAAGAGTAGTAGAAGTGCAGGTCTTTTTTTTAAACAAAGTTTGGATTTAACAGCATTTAAATATATTTGGGATTTGGACTTAAACTTTAAATGCCAATTTGCCAAATATGACATATTACTAATTTATAGGAATTTCTTATTTAGAGATGCCAGCAAATTAACTTGTCAAAACAACCTTAAATAGCAGAAATTGAGAGGACCAAGCCCCTCTCTCTCTCTTCTCGTATTTTTGTAGGCGGTTTATCCTGAACTTAATCTACAGTGTAGAAAAAGAGTTAGGTGTATAAGCAATCGGCCCTGTTAGATACACGATCCATTATTAAAATTTCCGATATACAAGTATGTATTTACAAAAACAACTTCTTTATTAGCTTCTTTTAAAAGATCATCAGCATCAATGGCTTTAATCAGATGACGAGTTTCCCATTGTGCAACTCGCAACAACACCCAGATGTGCAACATGTGAACTTTTGCATGCGGCAGGCGACCTGTGGCACGCATGTCACATGGCCTCACGGTTGCAGGCGGAGAAAATCGCCAGACGAAATATAAAAAATTATGAAAAATAATGTAAAATTGGTAATTCCAAGCGTTTTACAAATAAAATGCATAGAAAAATGAAACTCCCCGCCGAAATTAATTTGCATTGCGCGGCAAGGTCATTCAAGTTCATGGAAATTTGTGGCTGTGTGCCTGTGGTGGCATTTGAAAAAGAAAGTGCTCACGCGAAGCTTTATTATTAATCATTACCGAATGCTGAATGCTTGCCGTCACTTACAGCAACCAACAAGCAACAACAACATGAAATGTGCAACATCGTTGTGGCAAAGCTCAGTCACGCTTGCAACCGAAAACTAGCGAGACATTATGGCTTAATAAACAACGTTGCTTGACTCATTTATTTATGACCGACGATCATAATGCGCATGGGTGCGAAGGTGAAACGGATCGCTTGCCGAGGCGTCCGCAACAATTGTTTGCAACCGCCAGAGGAAGCGGGTTGTTATTGTTATCGTTATAGGTGTTGTTATTGCTAGTTAACAGCTGTGTTGCCGTGGGGCACCAACCGTGGCCGGTAATCAACTGCGCATGCGCGTGTAATTACCAATTAACGCGTTTGAGTTAAAAGTGAAATTTCCCATCGGCAGCCAACGACGAGAGCAATACAAAAGCAAAAACAACAACCAGCAAGCCACAAATAATAGCAATTGTTTAATAATTTTAATCATTCAGACATTCGTCAGCGTCGTTATCTTACGTTCGGCATTATTAACAGCTTCGTTGTCAATGAAAATTTTCAATTTTGTACCAAGCCACTAAAGCACAGCTTCTTCGTCTTCAAATGATTAGATAGTTGACAATGGTGCGTACGTGTCGTCTCTAGCAACCATGGAATTATAGCTATAGCGGACGTATTGCGCTGATTAGTACGGGGGTGGGTGTCGTAAGGTGTGGGTTGTGCTATCTAGTCAAACCTGCTTTTGGTTACGAGTTGCATTAGGGTGGACCCTTTACTTGTTGAATGAGTTTTTTTAAATACAGACTTATAAATAATTTAAAATTATTCAAATAAAAACTAAGAGACTGACGGAGGTTCAGATATGTGTATACCTATACAGACAGAGAGTCGAACATGGTTATACTGATTCAGCTCGACACGCTGATCCTTTATATATACAATATTTATTTTTGGTTCTTAACTTCAAAACTTCGTTCCAAACCGTGGTCAACGTATAATGATTCATATGAAATGTCTCCTTTATAATTAGATCGAAGACATTCGTTTTGTAGTTGTAAAAACTTCGTAAAATTTTGCTAATTTTAGAAAGGTTAGATTTGGTGCACTGAATCACAGAGTCTAAATAAACTAGGTGGCCGTACATGAGCACGATAGTTGAGGCTCGTTGGGTCCTCCAAACTGCTCGTAATAAAGTTCCGCCGTGACCTGACTGTTATGGCATATATCAACCTACAGATTCTTTTTTCAGTTTAATACGAGCTGAGGTGCAGGACTTTAACATTTTTTTAATTAAGACTTGTTAGCTTTAATTTAATTCCGATACTTTATTCAATCTCTTGAACTCCGAAGCTTGTAGATATAGAGGCCGAGTTCTAGGTAAGATCGGATGGATGCAGATGCGGTATTCTAATGTCTCTCTCATGCATATTTCCGTATTTTTTCTACATGTTTCATTGTTAATAATTTTAATATATTTCCCATGTGATGCCAATAAGCTGTAAGTGAAAAGCATATAATGGTTTTTAATAAGTCCGCTACAAACAATAAGAATTTACAACGGTTTGGTATATCAATGAGATTATTTACTCCTGGGAAAGTAAATTCAATGCCATTATGTATGGAACTCAATTTATTTTGCAGGGCCACCGTGGGCGCGCTTGCAAAGTCCAGACGCTGAACTCATTTTTCGACGGTTTTCAAGTATGAGTCGGCCGATACCGCTGCAATTTCACGTTAGATATTCGTACGAAGTTCAGCAGTCGTCACTGGCTTGTTGACATAGACCCTAGATTTGATGTAGCCCCACAGGCGTCAAAACGCACAACCGAGGCGACAAACTGACTGAGCCATTTCATAACATGACACGTTCAAAAAACTTAGCTTCAATAAAACGATTGTTACATTCGCGTGACTTGTGGTGCCATTCTGTTGGAACCACATATTGTCAAAGACCATATAATCTAATTAAAGCCAAAAATATTCGGTTATCATTGAGCGGTAGCGATTTTCATTCACCCATAACCGCACCAAACTATAATTATTTCGGATTAGATGGTGACTCATGAAGTACGTATATATTGCTGCCTGACCAATAACGCATATTTGACGAAGCCACTCAGCTAGAAAGGAGCCTCATCGCCGAGGATGATCTTTCGATGAAAATCCGGATAGTTTTCAAGTTGTTGCTCAGCGCAATTCGCGAACATATGACGATTCTGGTGGTCAAGCGGCTTCATTTCTGGCATCAATTTGTTCTTGTCAGGATGTAGGTCAAGATCTTTTCGCAAGCTTTCTACTTTTGAAGCATGCTTATTGAAAAACTCTCTTTATAGAAATAAATAATATTTATCTTGACTTTAATAAATCAGTTTGAATGACAGCTATATGCTAATATTGTAGGTTAGGGCTAAACTTTATTTTGTAATTCGCTATAAACCATAATCCGCCCGAATTTCCTGAAAGCAACTTATCAAATAAAAAAATCCTTATAGGAAATTGAGTCACAAATGAGCTGCTTTTTGAGGAAGAGGACGTATGCAAAATTTCAGGTCGAATATTTCAAAAACTGAGGGATCAATTCGCGTGTATACAGACGGACATGGCTAAATCCACTCACCGCGCTGATCACTTAGATATATACTCGTATATAATTTATAGATTCTCCAATTATTTCATCTGGGTTTTACTAACTTTGTGGCAAACCTAATACACCCTGTTCTGTGTATAAAAAAAGTTTAGGTCCTTTTTTTTAATTTTTCCCTTAAAAATGTTTCATAATTTTATTATAATGAGAGAAACTGTACAAAAAATAATTTTTATTCAAGTTTCGAAAGCTTAACTTTTGTATTTCATTATTAAAATAGTGTTTATAGCTTTAATTGAATTAAAGATTATATCAACATATAAAATATTTAATAAAATCTTTTCTAATTAAGAACACCCCTAACATTCATCTGTGGCTGCTTATATGCACATACATATCTATATTTATACATACATAAATACAAATGTGCGAACGCATCTGCTTGCCACCAAATGTAAACAAAACAAAAGCACGAATGTGTTTTTGCAACATTGCCGGCATGTTGCAAGTGTGCAGGCTGCATTTTTGTTGTAAGAAAGGTGAAATGTTGCCAAGCATCCGCATGCTAGTGCAACACACAACTTACATGCACACAAACACACATAAATAAATGGGTAAGTCTGAATGCATTGAAGCATAGACGCAGCTTTTTAGTAGCTTCTTCAGCATTAATGCAACTGTCTGACGGTCCAACTGTTTATCTCGCCGCAAGCAAGTGCAAATATGCGTGCATATGTACATTTAATTATATATACATACATACATACATTGTATATTATATTTGTTTTGACTTGCCAAATGGCTTGCCACGGGCTTAACAATTTCCATGCACCGGCAAAAAGTAAAAGCGACTGCAGCGCGGCGGTAACAAAAGAGAAAATATATGCATGTGTAGATGTAAATATGTATTTATTATTAGTGTATGGCATGAATGAGCATATACGCTGAAGTCTGTTCATGAAAGCCGAGATGAGCCGGTCTTTTGTTGTGTTTTTAATAAATTGTTTAAATTGTGTTTAAAAGCTCTTATTCGTGCTTAAACAAACCGTTTAGTAGCAAGAAGAAAATAACATTCTTCAAATGTTTTTATGCCAGCATTAAGCCACTTTAAAGTAGCGTCATAACTGTGCAGCGTTTATGCAGAAATTATTACTTTTTTGATAGTGTTATTAACGTGGGCTTAGTTGCATGTATGTGTGCATGTGAACATACATATGTATATATGTAAGTATATGCAAATGAAAATAATGAAAGTTTTTTGACAAAAATAATAAAACTATTTTGTTTGCCGTGGTCTGCATTCTAAGCACAAAATGCTTTTAAAAACAAGTAAGGAAGGGCTAAGTTAGGGTGTCACCGAACATTTTATACTCTCGCATGATAAAGTGATAATCGACATATCAGGCGTGGTTGTTAACCGATTTCACCCATATTTGGTACATGCCATCAGGGTGTTAAGAAAATATTATATACCGAATTTCATTGAAATCGGTCGAATAGTTCCTGAGATATGGTTTTTGGTCCATAAGTGGGCGACGCCAGGCCCATTTTCAATTTTTAAAAAAGGATACGTGCAGCTTCCTTCTGACATTTCGTCCGTAAAATTTAGTGTTTCTGACGTTTTTTGTTAGTCGGTTAACGCACTTTTAGTGATTTTCAACATAACCTTTGTATGGGAGGTGGGCGTAGTTATTATCCGATTTCTTCAATTTTTGAACTGTGTGAACTACGACACTGTGTTAAAAAATTGCAATTAAATTCTCCTGAGAAAAAATGGATTTTACTAAGCTCGTAGGACAGTCTTAATTACTATGTATGCCAAACATGAGCGCAATCTGTCAATCAGTATTTGTACAGCAGCTTCTTAAGTTGGTACACCCCAGTCGTGCGTTGCGATTTTTACAATGGATAAATATTTCGTTATAAAATATTTTCCGTGTGCCGAATAGCTGCGAATGTTGAAAAAAGCTTACGGTGATTCAGTACAAAACTTTCAAAAACATTCGAGAGACTGTTAAAGACCAGCCTTGTCCAAAAAGTGAGAAGAGAGAGGTGGCAAGAGAGCTTGACATCTCTCACGAGCTCGTTAGAATGACGTTGGTGGATATTTTTGGTATGAGTCACGTTTTTGCTTGACTCGTCCCGATAAAGTCAATTTTTTTTCAAACAGAGTTCTGAAAACAGTACCGATCCCACATTCATGGATAGCATTATAACTGCTGATGAGACATAGACTTATAAGTTTGACATACAAACAAGTCAATAACCACGGGAATGAATCCCGTTTTCACTCGATCGAAGAGATTAAACAAATCTAACAAACCTTAATAGAGGTTGTATGAGTTATGTACATAGAACAACTGATTAAATTTTGGATATTTTTTAATAGCCTTGTTCAGTATTCATTTCTGTTCAGTATTGGTTGGTATTTCATTTGCGTCTGAACACAGTTTACAAATCGTTCAACTTTATAACGAAAATTCACGCTCTGTAAAGAATATGTTTCGCGCACTTCGCTTAATTGATGGTCAACATAATCGATCTACTGAGCGTACTACTCGCAACACCATCAAACATCTTTCGACCCAGTATTCATTACTGAATAATATTCGACCGATTGGACTACGCCCAACACGTAAAAAGTAGGGGATCTTTAAATGGATCACCTTTTAGCTTCGAGGTATGCCATCTTAAGATAAAAAACTATTCAAATCAGACCAAACGGTTCACGCCCCTATGTATCGAACATGTGGTCCATATACCTAATATAAAGAATTCCGAACTTTAAACTCTCGTTAAGATACATTTAAAGATAATATGTATGTGTGATTTGTCGGCAGAATAAGGAGAACATTTCTATCAAGATATATCAGTAAAAAGTATAGGGGACTATATTTGGAATTTAATAAGAAAAATTTCCTCGAAACATGATATGAAAAGCAAAACTGTTACTTTTTGAACATTTAAATTTTATTTACGTCTATTTTAAGAATGAATCCTAAATGGGTAAATGGAGATCACTTACTTGGTTCATGAGGTGTAGTCATCCTTTCAATAGACCTCACTATCGCTACCTCCGCAGTGTATCATACTGTGAGGACCCCTATTGGTTACCACGTAGTCTTGCCAGTATAAAATATAAGAGACCTGGGCCAAGGCATTATGGTTCCTTTTACATGGAATTTTCGTTTTTCGAAGAGTCAAATTATGTAAAACAATTCGCTACCCAAACAGATAGCTTCGATATTGTCGCCAGCACGATTTAGAGTACTAAAACTGTCGTCACTGTTCACAACTGTTCAGTCTTCAATGGACCCTTAACGAGTTATTGAGTGACTCCACTAAAGCTTACCCATTTTAGAGCTCACTCTCCACAACAAATACTCTCATCGTTTATTCATTCATCGTGTTAGGCTTGAGTACTCTAATTGTCAAGTCAGTGGCACGACTGCAACCCACGAGCGACTTTACTAAAGTAAAAATCAATATGCTCAACATTCGTTTCAACAAGTGCTTAGAAATTGCCTTCACTTCGAAAGAAAGTAATTGTTTTATCAGCTGCTGATTCTATTAAACTCGTTTGTTAAAACTCATTATTCCAGCAGCTACAAAAAAAAAAAATTAAATAAAAAATAAAACAAAACAACATGGGATGTCAAGTTCATTTATCAGCGAAGTGAAATGAGAAACAAAACAGAAAAATATCAAAAAAGAATGAACGCGCCTCAGCTGGAAGGAAGTCTGGTCTGTGAAGCCGCGACTAAAATGCCGAGGCAAGATCGGCGATAAGCCAGGCGAAGCGACAATAGAAATGTGCTATTTGAAGGCAGACAACTTGACATTGTTAATTGTTCATGGGTGATTCGGAGAATACGTACACACTCACACAAATACATACATACCTATGTACATAGGCATACATACTTAAACACACATACAAAGTTGCCGTTAAACACATTTTCTCGCTGCATTTCATTTGAGCGCTGAAACTTTTGCTGGGAAAGCATTAAAATAATTATGCTTTCCCACTCCGCCTGTTTCACACAAACATACACACATTGTATTAAAATATATACATATGTATGTATGTATATATACACAATATGTACATAGATGATTAAATTGCCAGCCTAGCATATGTTGGGAGCGTTTACAAATTGCAATCACCCCTCGAATGTTTGCCAGCAAATCGGCAAATCAGCCACGCACACAAACATACAAGTATATGATATGTATGTATGTTTGCAAGTGCGTGTGAATATGTTTGCTTTTATGCACTTCTGGCTGCCTTTGTGTTCGCCGCACGAAAATAGAAATCCTGCGGTGGAATTGGTGGTCTGCGATGACACGATCGTCCCTCGATTAAAGAAAGTGGCAATAAAACAATTATTTACTCACATACACACGCATGCATGCAGACGGAGTTGCGAATAAAAACTGTTTCACTTCAATAATGGCGATTTAGGGGTATGACTACATATGCCTACCACATACCTAAAAGTTTATTAATTAAAATACTTTTTTATAAAACAAATAGGAATTAGAAATTTCGATAAGGTAAAATTGTAACGTAGATTTTCTCCATATATTCTGAACTCTCACCGAAGGTGCCGAACCTCGCCTGGGTGCTCGATCACAAAGGTATAGCCGGGAACGAATAGGCTGATGAACTCGCCCGCTCCACTAACATGTTAGCACCAGAACCCTGCACTGTGGTAGGTCCCCATATCAGAAAGAAGCTGCTCCGCAAGTAAGAAGGAGTATGCAGAGATGTATTGGCAATACCTACAAGTCGTTAATGGGGGGTTACAACCTCAGCAGGTGTAAATATGCAATCAACCTTCTTAGGGACAAATTCAGGCTACACTGGTCACTTCAAGCTGAAGAAACACTTACACAACGTAGCTTCTTACGAAATTGCTGGTTCTGCGACAGAAAGCCTGAATCACCAGAACAGCGGCTAATTCACTGCAAATCAGTTTGAAAACGCAATAGAGGTTCTTGCATCTATTTTTGCAAATAGGGATCACATCGCTTCGCTAGCACGCAACAGCATATTGTACTTAGTCAAATAGTCCAATCTCGAACGTATAATATACCTGGCTCACTCTGTAATAACTTAGCCTTACTTGCTTTGCAGAGACTATACGCAAGCGGACCTAGTTTTCCTTAGACTCGGACGTTCAAAGGAGTTTGGATCTGGATGAAAAAGCTGGAGAGAACTAGTTGTTTCCAGAAGAGACCAGCGTTTCTAAAGAGCTCGAAAGTAGCCAACGCAATGGCAGGAGCTAGGCTTAGTCTAGATCCAAAGGCTGGCCCTAACTCTGGTGCTAAGAAACAAAAGGTGTGACTCCAGCTAAATCATTTGCTGATGAGACCAGAAACCGCATTATTACTGGTGAGCTGGTTCGTGGATATGCGGAAAGTAGAATTCCCAGACTCTCGTGGGTGATTAATAGCGACGATGGGAAATCCACCTAACTTTATAAAGCACTTATAATGAAGTTTTGGGAGCAATACCCCGGAGTTAAGCTCGAAAGTGGTAAATACGAAAGAAATTTTTTCTTTGCAAATAATGCTGCTTATTAGAGTCTGTAATACAAAACTGTCTATGGGCGCGGGGGGGTGAAAATTTTTTAAGGACTTCGAGAACCATCTGGTAAAATCTGGCGTGGAAACTAAAAATGCAAATCGTACTGTAACTAAGCAATACAGAACACCTAATATCAAAAAGGAGATGAGTAAAGTCGAGCAAGATCTCATGGCGTCTCCGAGTGATATGATATAATCTGATGAGTGGGCGTTACGAGTTTTTCAGTGAAAGATTCGGCGGAAGATTTATGCTACTTTGCGCATTGAAAATATTAATATTAAATCAAATTTAATATTTTCTTGATTTTAAAAATTATTTGTGATATGTATTTTCTTTATCGTATACATATTATTATATAATATGTCGAAGTCACACCCCTAAAATTCACACAGATGGAGGAGTAGCCTATGAATTTGTTTGCTTGCATGTATGGAGAGTCGGTGGTTGATTGTTGTAAGTGTGAGAGGCATTGGTATAGAAGCCGATTATTTAAGTAAATTGTCAATTGTTCATAGTTTGTTGCATTGCATGACTTGGCAGAGTGCGCCAGTCGGAAGTGAGATGCATACTCGAAAGTACACACACAAATAAATTCATAATCAACAAGTCAAATGTTGATTTATATTTAACCATAAATTAGATTTATCAATTAAAAATGATTGCATTATAATAAATTAGTATGCAAGTGGTAGTCGAGAGGTAATACATAATATGATATAATGAATTATATCCATTATATCAATTAAATTTATCGATCCAAGATCGTCAAATAAACGAACACAAACTTATTCTTTTTATCGACCTCAAAGAGGTCGAATAAAAAATTATCGACTTGAAAGAAAAGGCTTATAGAGCAAACCAAACAAAAAAAAAAAAAAAAATTTCATTGGAACTAAGATATATGGAATAATATGTATATTTTCAAACAACCACAGTCAAAAAATTCCTAAATTGCTGAGGAGCTTGCAAAAATGTGTTTTAAGAAGTCTTCCAAATTTGCAATTATTTCCCTATAATATGATTTACAAAATATTTGTAATGCATATAAAAAAGATAAAAGAGAAATATTTCCCTAAACAAACTACTTTTTGCTTATGATTTATTCCGTTACTACCACTGCACTTAGCATTGCGAAAATTCCCACAGGCCTTCTTCTTGCGTGTGTCTGACAGGAGCAGTAATTCTGTCACTTTCCGGGAATAGTGTGCGCCTATTCGTGCCAATTCTTTTGTTTGCTCTTAATGCATTTAATTTGTATCATAAAATACGATACATATTTACATAATTATTCATTTATATTTGAGGAGAATGTAAGGTCCTCACCGAAGACTCATGCGATAGAAATATAGTTACAAATTCCACTTTATTTGTTTATTTTCTAGTAGAGTTATATTAAATTAAATAGAGCATAAAAGTCTAACACTATCATCTCAACAGAGTTATACAGTTTCGTTCGAAAAAAGTATGACAACACCTCAATCGCACACAATTTTATTTGTATTCGATTATATTGGTTGATTACACTTATATCAGTTGTTTCTCTATTCAATACTTTTCAAGTTTTGTATAATCAAAGGAAACTAATACTTTTACATATATCATAATTTGAAACTTTACTGTTGAAATTTAAGGTGTTTTTAAACGCGAACTTGTCTTCTATTCTCTCTCCAAGGAAATTGTTCCGATCGGATCACTATAGCATATAGTTGCCGTCTACAGAACGCATTGGCAGTAGAAATCCTGAAAATTATGGCTGCCCAGCGACCGGCAACTATTGAATATGTACAATGCCTGCCTCGAAGCCGTAATATTCCTTGAACTCTGGAAAAAACAACGGCTGCTGCTAATCAGTAAAAAGGAGATCCCAACTTGCCAGTAGCATACCGCGTACTAAGAATACATGATACAGCAGGAAAGCTCAATGAAAGGCTACTTAAAACCAGACTTGAAGCGGCTATAAACAAAGCTGGCGGATTTTCTCCTATACACAACGGCTTTAGATCCGGTAGATCAACTCTAAGAAAAAAATGCGGCATAAATACAAAAGAGTAGTGTTGCTGGCGACAAAAGCAGTAAATTACCTAGGCGTAAGACTGGACCCCAGACTAACCTTCGGTGTACAAATCCAGTATGCATGGCAGCAAAAATCACCTCCCAACTTAGCAGACTTATGGTGAGCATAGGGGCCCCCAAGCCAAGAAAAGATAAAGCCCCTAATATCGTCCTATAATAAGGAGCTGAGATATGGGCAGATATGATTAAAAAGGAAAAGCGGCGTAAGGTAGTGGCCAGAGTGCATCGCACCGCAGCACTCAGAGTTGAACCAGCCTACAGAACGGTGTCAGCTGATGCAGTATTAGTTATAAGCGGTAAAGTCACAATTGACCTTCTGGCATATGATATGAAAAAGCAGTGGGAGCTAAAGAAAACGTCTGAAAATAGCAAACGCGCAATAGAACAATGAAGAAAGATACAACAAGAACAACAGAGAAACGAAGATGGATGAATTAGAGTCGCGGCTGATGGACAACCAGATTAATAAAGGATCTAAGTCCTTGGGAACGCAGTTGTTATCTTCATTATCGAATACTTCAAAAAGTATGGAACGGGAAAGAGCCATCATGCCTATACAACGATCCGACAGAAGACGAGGTGGAACACACATGTTTTATGGTAACGAAACTTCATCGCCCTAGAAGACCTCGACCCAATAAACGCGAACAATTTAATCTGCGTCATGCTGGAGAGTGAAGCAAATTGGAGGATTATACAGAAATTATCAGATATTTTACTCTTCAGCACAAAGCGGGACCTGGAAGTAGGTGCGTAAATGTAAGTCTTTCAATGAGAAGAATGGAACGCCAGCTTGAAGTAATGCAAATGTGGCTCCTGGTTAGGCGGCAGTTCCTTAGAGGGGGGTATTTTAATGACATACAAGGGGCACATACCGTGCTGTATGCTGTGAAGACAGCACTACAAGATTGTCGAATCGTGCAATCAACGTTTTAATCTAAGTTAAGATCGTTGCAATATGCGTAAAGTACATTCTTCATATATATATATATTATTATTTTTTCTTTTTTTTTTTTTTTTTTTTTTTTTTTTTTTTTTTTTTTTTTTTTTTTTTTTTTTTTTTTTGAGAAAGTTGTTGGTACTCTTTGTTGGATATAAATAGAGGTAGATTGCGGTTAAGTAAACTCGACTGCCTGGAAACAGAGTTCTTATGCGAAAGTTGTAACAATATTGAGCGGCTGTTAACTTCGAGAGCACATATTTATTTATTTATAAATGTGAAAAAAAATGATACAATTATTTTTCACACGAAAAGAGGAGCACTGGCTGCCAGGACCTTCGGCTCGCTGGTGGAGCTATGGCTAGGTGACTAAAATTAAGTTCTATTGTTATTAGTAATATGATTTAATAAAGATTGCCAAGCTGCTGTTGAATGGCGATCAAATGAAAATCTCAACCCAAATGTAATCGTTATCAATAAATTTATATGTATGTTTGTATGTGTTGCTATATAAATAAATTGACGAATCTGAAAAAATTTGCGAGTCATAGACTCTGTTTTGCACTGTTTTTCGTGCTTATTATTTACAAATTTATTCAAACTCACGCTGTTGTTGTACCACCCCGTGGCATTTTGTTCAAATGGCGATCACGCATGTAAAATTCCAGTCTCCGTCTATATAATTCCAACTACAATTTTATTGTTTACTTGTAGAATAACAACAACAATAATAGTTTGATTATCGATTCAAGTTCAAATGGCACTGAAAAGTTCAAATTGCTGAGAAATAAAAGCAACAAAAATGTTTTTGTATTAAAAAAAAGAAATCACCGCTAAACACAAAATTTTCACTTTCCACGTCATTAAATCACAAAAACAACACTAGGAATAAAAAAAAAAATGGAAAAAATCACAAACCAAAAAATTAAAAAAAAAACACTAAAAAATCACAAAATATCAACAGACGAAAATCAGTGAACGTGGGCGCAGCTTCTGCGACACGAAGTGTCTAATGAAAAGCGCTTATATTTATCTGCTTCGTGTGTGTGTGTGTGTGTGTGGCATTAAGCTGTTATGTGTGTGCGATATATGTATGTATGCGTTTGTGGGTGTTGCAGCATTTTAGATAACTCCAGCCAAATGTTTTGCGACAATTCCATTAGCTTTGCACTTGACACTGTGAAATTAGCGCACTGACACACACACACACACACACGATCGCTCGTACGTTTTTATGCTTTTGTGTATGTCTGCGTGTGTGTTTGTTTATTGAAAATTGTAATTACACGCGCGCACACAAACAATTTTCAGTCTCCACATGAAGGTTGTACTTGTATAAATATTTGCTTGCACTGAAATTCCAAATACTCACTGATTATTCAAATGGAAATTGAGATAAATTAGTTTAATACAAATGAAATGGTGTTTCGCGCCGCATGTAATCGGAAATAAATGACTGAGAGTGCGCTAATTTTTTAAGTACATTTCTGAGCTTTTAATAACAATAGTTCGAAGGGATCTTTCGACAAAAGTTGCAATATTAGTTTAAAAAATATATTAAATAATTAATTAAAAAATATATGTTTTCCGGATTTTTTGCGGTTTGCGTTTTTTAAACATAAAAATTTAAAATAATTAAAGAGCAAATATTTTGTTTGCTGAAAACATATGTGGGAATATAAAAATGTTTTTGGTTTAAAAAAAATCTTTAAAACTTGTAAATTAATGATTTCAAAATATATATAAAACCATTTTTCTGCGATTTTTTTATTAATATTTCATTACAATACTTATATTTTTTAAATTTTTTCAATTATAATTTT
>NW_017535852.1:648701-658048 GCF_001853355.1 Bactrocera latifrons | reverse complement strand
TTTTTTTGTTTTGTTTGTTTTTTTATTTAAGTGCCGTCGACGGCATGCGTTTAGTCTCATCGAAATAAATAGCATCGACGACCTAATTTACGCTCACTTTCGTTGCTTGCCGATGATTTTTGCTAATCCGCAGGTTGTTTCTATTATTGTAGCTTCTTATTTTGTTCATTTAAACAACACAAAACGCTTTATTTTCCTAGAAGTAAACACTCAGTCCTGATATGCTGAACGTACGCGATCAATTAACGTATATAATGTTGTTGTATAGATATAGCTATATATTCACAACATTTCACAGCAGCACTCTAAAGAAATGATTTTTCATCCTTTATGTTTTGTTTATTCTATTTACGCTAATTTACACACTTTGCTTTGCTTTTTTTTCTGGTTAAAAAGTGAAAAAATATTTTTTTAAAACAAAAAAAAAAAAACAAATTCACACTCATCTAACCCCCTTATGCCCCACTCCTAATCGCAATAAATCGCACTTTTGCTCCTCGATCACTAAACTCACTAAATGCCAACCGATCAGCGCCAATTTCAAATGTCGACTAAAGTTGTGGCCCGTCGTGTGACCAATTCATGTGTCTGGCTGATATTCATTCGTCGGCTTTTGTTTTCATTTTACGGTTTTGGCGCTGATGCCGGCTACATTTGGGTAGTGCGGATGTGCAAGAGCAATCTGTTTATAATTGTTGCTGTTGTTGTTGCTGTGAATTTTACTCAGCTACTTATCAGTTGTACGGACGGGTTTTGGGCGCATTGTGAGCGTGATAACAGCGCCTTTTGATCAATGTTCTGTTGTTTACAGTGATTTGCGCTCTCTCACTGTTCAACGTGGCTGTTAAGTAGCAGTGCTGTTTGCTGCATAATTTTGACATAAAAAGTTTTTGTATTTTTATGTTTGTGTATTCGACTGACAGATTCTGTTTTCTGTTAGCAAAAGAACCATGTAATGTGAAAAAGGGTATAATTCAAAACATCAGGGTGTAATTCATACCCCAATATTTAGTCAGGAACGCATCCCATATCCCATTTTCCTATGAAACTAAATCCTCTACCACCTTGGAAGACAATTCAAGTTCTTGCGAAGATGGTGCTTCTCAAAAACGCACCTGACTTGCTTGGATCTAGGCTCAAAAGCAGAAACTTACTCTTGTTGGGAGTGCCTTCATCGTGGTTTAGATATCGTGAGAAGCACTTCAATTTCCTCTTTGCCCAAGTGGACAACTTAGCTTTTTTAATAATATTGAGGATTTGATGCATACATTTAAGATCTCATACGACCCAACACAGTGCCGAATTTTTATACATAGATTCTTCAAATAAAAGTTCTGCTTCACAGTGGCAGTTTCTATGCTTTCATTCCTGTCGGTCATTCCGAACACCAGAATGCAACCTATGAGAACTTGGACTTGGTTATTTTCAAATTAAAATATAAAGACCTTGGTTGGAAAATGTACGAAGATTTAAAAATACTGAGTTTACCAAATTCCCTTGCTTTTTGTGTTTATGGGCGAGTAGAAACTGAGTCTCAAATTGAACTAATAGTTGGCGAAAAGAACGTTGTAGGCAAAACTTTGCTGCCTCCTCATAAAGTTCTTCTATCTCTATGTCATATAAAGCCTGGGTTAATGAGGCAATTTGTAAGTCACTTCCAAAAGTTGTAAATTGCTTCAAGTACTTAGCAAGATCTGAAGTCGGAAAAGGTAAGGAAAGAGCGTATTTGAATTTTTAGGGGTTAAAAACGGTTTGTCTCGATTCGATCACGAGTCTTATGAAAAACTACTACAGTTTAGGTGAACAAGTGGAATTGCAAGAGTTATAGACATATTCATTACCTATAAGTTTGCCGGAAATCAGAAAATTTGTTTTTAACCCTTGAAAATTGAACCACGCCCTCCGTTTGTTCTTCCCGACTTCCGATCACCCACAAATTATTTCTCCTATCATTTATTTTATATTTCTTTTCTAAAAGGTTTCCACAAAATACGTTTTACTTTAGCTTTTTACCGTTTTCAAAGGCTTCTGCACTGTTCTTATAATTACATAAACTTCATCGACGTCTAAATCACAAGTTCATAACTTTCGATCGAGATCGTGGGAACGGCATGACAACGTTTATGTAATAAATAAACAAATATTAATATCTTTTTTTATTACATGTCCAAAGTAAGTACATTATACTTACGATGCATTATTGATACGTTTAGACACAGAGACACCTTATTTAAGAGCGAAAGTTAAAATTAAGTGTAAGCACATTATTTTCTTGTTGCATGTGAGTATTGAACTCTTTGGCTGCAATCTTTCTTTGGTAAATATAATCACATTAATTATCCAACATTATTAATGCTTCAATTATAATGCACTTGCTATTGATATTACAGATTTATATATTTATATTCATATACTATACTAATAGTATACATTACAAAATCAGAAAATTCCTCATGTTTTCTTGTACTTGTAGTAGCGAAGTTAGACAGAGAAAAGTAAAAGTTATCAACTTGAAAATAATTATTAAAAATTATTATTACGTTAGAGTATTTTATAATGCTATAAAATTTGCCCTAAGGCTGTTTTGAAATAAGGTTATGTTCGTAGTTCAAAAGTGAAAACCGTAAGCGCTTGAAAACGGCAATTACACTTATTTATAGAATATATAGTCTCATAAAGTATAGCACATATAATATTAGGCAATAATTATAAAAACACAATCTTCAAAGAAATTTGCAAGGGAATGTTACGATTATTTATTTCTTATTAAAAATGAACTGAAAAAAAAATTATAATGATCTTGGCATCAATTGAAGAAGACCCAAACCATTCACTCACACGTCGTTCTCATCCTTACAAGATCAAATTTACGCAAAAAACGAAAGCTACTTGAAAATGATTGGGATGATTGAAAACTCATCTTTAGCGATGAGGCTCACATGCGTCATTGGTCAGTTAGCAATCCATACGTACTCCATGAGTCACCATTGCATCCCTAACGCGTTTCATAACAAAGTAAAGTGATGCTTTCATTAATGAGCTCAGGCACCCCATAAATAATTTTTATTACATAGTGCCGCTCTGTTGTCGGAGTAAATGCTTACGTTGCTGAAGATGTTTTATATTTTACTTTCTTTCTCTTACTCCTCTGGAATCTTCTCTCTCTGGCCTCTGGCTCTGTAGATCAGAATCTGAACTAAAATATTTTATTATTCATAAGTCGAGACACATTCAGAGCAAATCATCCTCAAATAATCTTCCTATAAGATCTCAAAATATGATGAATGAATTCTAAGCTGACTCAGGGTTTGGATTGCAAGTATTTTTTAATTGCATGATTAGCTTCTGTTGAGCTTGTTGTTTACTTTTTATACCTCGGGGTATTTTAAGTTTGCCACGAGGTTTGTTAAACCCAATGGGAAATGGCGCACATCCTATAAAATATATACCTATATAATATGCTTTCCAAAGTAAACAGGGCTTTTTCAATCTAGAGCAACCCCTGGTGGCGCCATCTATATCGGCTGGTGCGTTATCTGCTATCTTTATCGATTGTATATTGAGAATTTCATGACACTTCATATATTGGAAGTGAAGTTATTGCGTTTTAAGTGTCAGTCTGTTTGTGTTGTGTTGATTGAGCGGAAATGAGCTTCGAACAAAGAGCCAATATTAAGTTTTGTTTCAAAATTGGTAAAACTTTTACCGAAACGTTTCAATTGATGAAACAAGTTTATGGCGATGTTTACCTTTCTCGTAGCAAGTGCACGAATGGTTTCAACGTTCGTTTAAATGACGATCAACATGTGGGCCAATCAAAATCCGTGATCACTGGAAATTCCATCGAAACTGTGCGTGAATTCATCAAAAATCAACCGAAATCATCATTGAAATTCATGGAAATGTAATTGAACATCTCCAAAACATCTATTTGGCTCACACAGCAATACACAAGTACTCCATGAATCACCATTGCATTCCAAAAAACATAACGACAGCAGTAGGAAACCAAGTTTGGGTAAGTCATGCCTATATTCTATGCCAACAAGCCAGCGAAAGTGAAAAGGCAGCAGTATCGATCGATTTATGATTGAAAACCGTCAAAAATTGGGTTTAGCATCTGGACTTCTGAAAGCGTGCCCGTGTGACCATATAAAAAGATTGAGTTCCATTCATAATGGTATCGTATGTACTTTCACAAGAATAAAGAATTTCATTTGTACCCCAAACCGTTTTTAATTTATTTTTATTTAAAAGGAGTGCTCCTATTGAAAAACCCGTTATCACTTAAATTAACTTTTTTACGAACGACTATTTATTTGAGCTTCAATGGATAAACAAGAATATATATATAATACTTTTTGGCAAAACGAAAAGATGTGACTACGTTTATTATGAAAGATAAAGGGTTGAGAACGACGAACACTTGGACAGCTGAGAACTGCAAAAAAAATTAACCTTATTGAGAGCGATTAATTTAGCATGTCTCCCGCGCTCTGCGCATCCAGAACTCACAAAACGTCCAGATATTCAATGCCAAAGCGCAAAAGGGAAACCCAACTCTCTTGCGAGCTAATCGGCTTTGCAGTTTCATGCGATTGCGCTATGACTGGGTACTCTGATGCGTTCGATAATAAAACAACGCTCGACCTTCCCAAGCGACATCGCTACGTTCTATGGGATCTTCAAAAGTTCCAAGAAGATCCGATGTTTTCGAGACGAATTTTGTTCAGCAATTCGGCCTATTTTTGGCTCAATGGTTATGTATACAAGCAAAATTCCCGCATTTGGGACGCAGAGCCGCTTTGAGCCGGTGGAATCATCGGTCCATACTTCTTCAAACATGATGCCGGTCATAATCGCGCTATGATAACTATTTGACGCTTAAAACTGAAGCTCGTGTTCTCGTCGACTTTTGGTTTCAACAAACCGCATTTCCACACAACGCATGTGTCAATGGAATTATTAAAGAGAACACGTCGGTGAGTAGTTAATATCAAGATCCGTTAATATCATACCGTTAGACTTTTTATTATGGTGATATAAAAAGTCTAAAGTCTACAAGGACAATGCCGCTTCGATTCAGACCTTGGAGCACAACATCATGCAAGTCATTCGCCAGTTAGTAGTCGAAATGCTCAAACGAGTAATCAAAAATTGGACTCTACAGATGCACCATCAAAGATGTAGTCGCGGTTAACATTTCAAAGAGATAATCTTCAAAAACTAAATGCCAAAAAATATTCCTTCGAATGATAGTAAACGTACTCTATTAAACTTGAAATTTCTTTGTAGGGTGCCTCGAAATTGATCACCCTTTAAATGACCAGCGTGACGAGCTGAGTCGATTCAGCCGTGTCCGTCTGTCAATATGAAATTTTGTGCACATCGTTTTCTCTCTTCAGACATCAGATCATTTATCAAACCTGTTATTGAATCACTATAGCATATAGCTGCCATACAAATTGACCGATCGAAATTATGTTTTGGTATGAAATCTGTTGTATTTGTGAGGAGTATTATAGCTTCTATGCAACCGGTGTTAACTTTTTTGTTGTTGTTTTAGAATAAGGTGAATGATGAGCGCCTTCTTAATAAATGAATTTATTGAGTTTTCCGTTTCTTTGGGGACATATAGATTGAAATAGGTGAAAATTCTTCAGAGAGTAGTTTTTCTTGGTCTCATGATTAGATTGTTGAATTCGGCGATACTAGGCTTAAGTAGTGTTCTGGTAATGTTACCATGCTTTAATTAGCTTTCCTTATTTCTATACCGCTAGAAATTACTTACGACTCTTTTTAAACAGATGTTGTTTCAAACAACTTGTGGCTTAGATCTCTCTGACTCCAGTCAAAAATAATTCTCCTCAAGCAGTTTCAATTATTATTGTATTAATATTAACTGTTAACTTAATATTAATAAATTTAGTGTACGTATGACCAGCAATATTTAAGCACATAATACACCTGTCACACGACATGCGTGTTCGATTGGCAGTTATGAGAGTTGTAACATATCAACTCCTTTTGTTGACAAAAAATTTTCCAATTGACTTCCGATGTTACAATTTCAATCAATTGTAATTGATAGCCACCAAGTCGGTGCACTTGTATTATTAACACTCCAAAAATATTTGGGATTCGGGTAAGCAAGTGAAATCGAGGAAATCAAGTGACTCTGCAGTGAAATCTGACCTGCTCGTTCGTTATGCCATATAAAAAGTGCTGAGCAGCTGTGCATTTAAAGCCAACAAAACACAAAAATACAAAAATGAAAGTTACCTGAAATCACCACAAAACCAACAACAAACAACAAAAAGTGAGCACATTAAGCAAATGCCAAACAAGCTTAATCAACACACCAGGCAAACAACTGTTGAATCCGCTTTGTGACCGGGCGTCCACTAAATCCCACGCCAATGCCTTGATTACCGTTATGTGTGCGTGCCACAATTAAGGCTAGCCAGGATAACAAATGTGCGCTGTTGCTTGGCATAAGCGCGGAGGAGTGGGTAGTTGACCACCCAACAGCTAGAACCAGTTGCAACAACAAAAACTTATAACAGCAGCAAACGCTGTTGGTAAAAGTAAAAATAAACAGCAAAGCATGCCAAGTTTAGCATTTCATTGCCAGTGGCGCAACACAGCGCCCCGAATTGGGTGTGTGTATTAAAATTAGTTCGAACGCCGCTGCTTGTGGGTGGACACGCGACGGCGACGGCGAGTTCTTATTCGATTTAACGATTATTTTGCACCGACAAAGTTTACGCTCCACAAACCAGCCGCCAGCTTATTGAGCTTACTTATTTATGTAGAATAGCATATATTTGTAGTTGTTATTGTTGGTGATGCTATTACTTAACACGAGCGACAATTTCACGCGCACCTACCTCGGCACACACAGGCGTGCGCACATTTTTGATTTAATTAAAAATAATAAATTGGCTATGAATGCGTGAGTAAGTGGCCACCCAACTATGTGTGTGTGTCCATATATACTTTGTACTCGTATGTGTATATTATAGGGATAGTATGTATGTATATACTACGCTGAGACTTGCTGGGTTGAAGTATTCGCGGCATGTTGCTCATACGCCATGGCATGCAAATTACAGCATAATGAAATGACAGTAAATTTTTGGCGTAAATGAATTGATGGGCGGTAAATGGAAAGTGATACGCATGGTGTTGGTGTTTCTGTCATTAGCGGGTGGTATTATAAATGAATTTTGTGGCAAAAATTATAAAGAGATAGTAACATAGTTCAGAGGACGTGCTGGATATGAAGTGCTTACGGTATTGTAAATTCATTTTAATTAACTGTATTTCTTTAAACAATATACAAATAACAGTTTTCAAACAACTTTTTATATTCTCAACTTATAGATATTGTCTATATCGTTGATAACTTCGAAAATAAGATCGTACATTTATTGGAAATGACCTATTGTTTTCGCTAGCCAACTTGCTTTCTTTGAAATAAAAGAGTTAAACGAGGTTATTTGTACCAAAAATGGATATATCATCAATAAGTTAGTTTCGGCCGTGGTCAAAGAGCGCCCAAAGTCGCTATCATTAGCATTATTATAAGCTGTGGGAACTGGGCCACAGCGGAATCGCTGGAAACTGCAGCAAGAAAAGACATCCTAAAAACGCGAATCGTTGTTGGAAAGCGAACGGATCGTTGCTACCGTATCCTCTTGCATTCTACCACTAAATAGCTGCGCTTACCCAAAGCTTGGTCAGCGCCGGGCCATTATCGGTACATGCGCTGTCACAAAAACCTTAGAACTTCCTATTGGCTTGTTTCTTTCTTGATCGCCAGAATATTCGTAAGTACAAATAAATTTGATTTAAATAGACTACTAACTACTCTTTGTTTGGGTTCGAAATCCCACTGGCATAAAGCTTCAAGCTGATGCTCAAATGTTCCATGAACTAAAATATTATATTTTCTATTTATTTATTTATCACAACACTTACGTTCGTTTACGCCAGCGCTGCACATTCTTCAAGTCGCCTGCAAGCATTTTGCTTTGTTTGGTATGTGTGTGCGTACAGTTTTATGAGCGTGTGTGTGAATGTGTGCCAAAGACACCACTTTTGCGAATGTTTTTTAAGCCTTTGTGATATAAACTATTTGTATTAAAGAGGACTAACGTTCGTGTTATACATAGGAATATTTTTTAAATGTATTGGCTTTTAATTAATTATTTAAAAAAATTTTATAACAATATCTTTCACGTTAAATTTTTCATTTTATCTATATTTAAAGATTTTGTAATTTTTTTAATGTATTTAATTTAACTTTAATGTAATTTATTTTTGGATTTATGTCATATAGATGTGTATAAGAGACAGGTTATAACATCATTTTATATATGCATTAGGGCGGATCAAAAAAATTATAAAATTCATAAAAGAAAATTATTTATTAAAAATAACCAAATTTTTACGATTAATATCTTTACAATTGTTAAGTTTACAAAAAAAACAGAAAACGGTTTGGTTGTTGTTTTTTTGTTTGCAAGAGCATTCAATTTACTACAGAATTCATAAAACGATTTTTTTTTTAAAGAGTTGGAAGTGAGTTACACATTTTTCTAACTGATTATTAAAGAAAAAAGAAAACCGTTAGCGATCCCAAGCGTACCTTAAACATTTTCTAAAATTTTTAATAACAGATTATATATACATTAAGTTGAATTAAAATAAATATAAATATCATATTTTTTCTTAATAATCAAATTTTAACCGTTAATAACTTTAATACTGTTAGGTTTACGAAAAAATAATGTTAGACATTTTTTGAAGACATTTTTTGTTTCAAGTAGTTGGTAGCGAAAAGCCTTAGGTGAAGGACCTTTCCGTTACAATTAGGCGCGCCTACTTGGAGCCCATTTCGTAGAACTGTCTATCAACTAATTTTCGTACAAAGCAAAAACAAACATTCGAATTTTTCGGCCCACCCTAATATATTTATAAAAAAAATGTATAATATGTATGAAGAATAAAAAAAATTTTGACAAGTTCTTAAGTTTATATGTAAATTTTTATTTGTTATTATTTCACTCAAAGATTATATAATATCATATCAACATTTGTTAACTCATGAAACAAATTTAAGATTTCGATCGTTGAAATACTTTAAAGTTGATAATTATCGTTTCAATAAAAATAAATTCTAATAAAAAAATTTAAAAAAATAACATCTGTATAAAAAAATATGGTTATGATTTTATATTATTTATTTTTCTAATTCTATCTATTTTATCCTGTCTCTTATACACATCTAGATGTGTATAAGAGACAGAACACAAACTTATTCTTTTTATCGACCTCAAAGA
>NW_017535852.1:646962-648628 GCF_001853355.1 Bactrocera latifrons | reverse complement strand
TTATTAACATTATTTTTCTTATTTTTTTAAATTTTATTTAATTTTTGTAATTGTATGTATTATGCGAAAATTATTTTATTTTATTTTTTTTTTCAAAATTAAATAATCTGCGTTTCATAGCGCTTCCTACAATTTATTGAGTAATCATTTTACTCCCATATAAAAACACATATTCACTTATGTATATACCACTCTTATCTCCCCTACTTAAATCACTTTATAAAAAAAATTCTTGCTCAATTAAGCTTCGCTAGCACACTTAGATTATTTTTATTTCAAAATCACGAAATTTTTTATTATCTCGAAGCTTTTTTTGTGTTTTTATTCGGGTTTTCTGCTTTCCCAACAGTCTCACACAAACTGAGGACACTTACTGGCCGGTCAGCTGTACAGCGTTCGTTGCACAGATAATTGATAAAATTGCATTGGAGCATTTGGTGAGAGCCGGAGAGATGAAATCTGTGTAAATATAGTACATATGTACATGCACTTGCTTCTACAAAATATCTAAATATTGTAAGTTCTCTGTTATCAACTGAAGATCGCTGTTAAATTACATTAAGCATTTGCACTGAAGTTAACAGACTGTTAATCATACAGCAGCTTTTCCAGTACGTGATAAGTATAAGCTGGAAATGGTTTGTGTCTAGACTAAATAGAGACGGGTGTGGATATGTGCAGACCGATGTACATACATATATACATATATAAATAAATATAACTAAATTATCGTTAAGGTGAAGGGGTTTGAATATCGGAATACATTTTCAAAAATAAACTAAACAAGAAAGCAATATTTCAGAGAAAAGTTTTAACTGCAACTGCAACACAATATCTTTTCGATATCGGTCATTCTAATAAATGAGCAGCTTCTTAGATAGAAAATAAGCTATGCAATTTCAGAATTCCTTCTAGGAACCCCCCGTTTCACTGCTGCTCACCTACGACACGTGACATAAGCGCCATATAAATTGATAGCTTTGCAACATTGTAAATATTTAAGCTCTCTTAAATTCATGCCAAATATATAAACCTAATTTTCGTCGCATAAATCGCTTCAGAGTTGTAAAAATACCGTTAAATGCATATTATTATAAGGTAGAAGGAAAAATCGGTTAAACACGCAATCAACTGTTGAATGTATTGCGCATTGGGTGTGTACGCGCCGGACATTTGGTCCGGTGTCAAGCCGCAATATCGGTGCCATTAACTTTCTACATTGTTCTTGAGTTGAATATGAATTTGGCTAGCACACACTCGCACTTTAATTTTTCTTACCTCAATTACGAACTACTGATTGTGTACGGTCAGTTGGTCAGCGTTTGGCAACGAAAAGGATGTCAAAGGAAGTTCGCAAAAGTAGGTGGCTCAACGCTACAGCGATTGTGCGATTACTATTATACGCTTATATACAAGCATATACTACTTATATATACGTACATACTTATGTGTGTGTCTGTGAACATTTTCTACTTTGTGCGCTGACATCGACAACAATGTACGCATTTAATCGGACAATTTGATGGTATCTACACATTGACACCGTTAGTGTATACCCAATAACTTTACTTACAAATATTTATACTCTCGCAACAAAGTTGCTAAAGAGAGTATTATAGTTTTGTTCACATAACGGTTGTTTGTAAGTCCTAAAACTAAAAGAGTC
>NW_017535852.1:618226-646327 GCF_001853355.1 Bactrocera latifrons | reverse complement strand
GAACTTAGCCCTTCTTTACTTGTTTATATATTATGTATGTGCCTAAGTATATACATATGCAAATGAGTTATGTGTGTGTAAAAATATAATAACGATAAACTAGTATATCTAATTAACAAAGTTTGATTTCGTTTTCATGAATCGGAATGAAACCTAAGTCAGGAAATATTGACTACTCACTTTTAAATTGAAATTCCGCGTGGAAATCGTCGACATATTTTTTCTCTAAGTTTTACATCAAAATAATAATTATTGTTTATTATACGTTTTTCTTTCTAAAATTATTCAATATTATATGGAGGGCGCACTTTTCCAGCCTGTTGAATGTCAGTAGCCTGTTGAATGTCAGGATATGATGAACCTGATTCCCCAATCGATGACAGACCTTCCATTGCTCGACCATGAAAAAGTTCGAATAGCAATTACCCACCTGAAGAAGAAGAAAGTGGGAGGGCCGATGGATGACCGGCCGAGCTATTCAAATGCAACGGCGAAGAACTGACAAGGTGCATGCATCAGCTTCTTTGGAATATAAGTACGCTCTGTCCAATCCAACAAAAAGGGAGACTAACAATTTGCGTCATTTCTCCTTAATATCGCACATAAAGTCTTATCGAGCGTAGTCTACTATGAAAGACTGAAACCCACCGTCAATAAACTGATAAGAGTGTGGCTTTAGAAAAGGAAAATTTACTATTGATCAGATTTTGACCATTCGCCAAATCTTGAAAAAGTCTCGTGAAAGGAAAACCGACATAAGCCACCTCTTCGTCGATTTCAAAGCCGCCTTTGATAGCACAAAAAAGTACGGCTTCTGTGCCGCTATACCTAAACTTGGTATCCCCACAAAGCTAATACAGCTGCGTAAGATTATGTTGACCAACACCAAAAGATCCGTTAGGATCCGGAAGGACCTCTCAGAGCCGTTTGATACCAAACGGGTTTTCGAACTAGGAAACTTCCTATCGTGTGACTATTGCTTGAGCAAATATGAACTGCAAAGCTAAACAGAGAAGGTACAATCTTCCATAGGAGTGTACAGCTGCTGGCATAGCCGATGATATTGATATTATTGGCCGCACCGTTAGTTCTGCTTTCTCTATCTTGACCTTGATAAACGTGGTCTTCAGAAACAATGATGTACAAATATTTTGATCTTCGAAGACAAAAGGATGAAATAAAATAGAAATTTAATAATATGGATTTCAGTCAATTTACTATATGTTCTATTAAACCATAGCGACTCTGTATGCATCTATGTTATATCTCTAATTTAAAATACCAATATCACTATATAAAATACAGTCTGACTCAGAGAAGTTAGGTAAAAAGCTTTGACTAAACTTGCAGTCATATAACAAATATAGCACAAAATTTATAATAGTAAGAAGTAATTAAAGTAAAGATATGTAAAGAAAAAATGTGTATATAACGGGTGATGCAAGTAGAGGTACTTTTCAATTCGAATATGATCCAATAATGAATTCTGCGTCTCAAGAGGGGTGAAAGTGTCGATCGAATAGCCCACGTCCAGCACGCGGTGAAGAAAATATAGCAGCAATACCTAAGAGTGTACACRAAGACCATGGAGAATCGATTCCTCATGACACGACTTGGCGCATTTTACGTAGAGAACTTAAAAAAATAGCTTGTGCATTAACTGAAGCGCCTCGACCTTCCCAAGCGAAATACGCTTCGTTCAGTGGGCTTTTGGAAAACTCCAAGAAGAGCCTACGTTTTCCAACCGAATAAACAAGCAAAATTGTAGCGTTTGAGAGGAAGAGCAAGAGACCTATATATCAGCGAAGAGATCCATTTCTGGCTCAATGGGTAAATAAAAAATTTAAAATTCCAGCGTAAAACCGACAAATTCGCAGCATCTTGAAGAGGAAATGACGTTTGCAAAATTTCAAAACGATATCTTAAAAAGTAGGGTATGGCTAAGTTCGGGTGTCACCGAACATTTTATACTGTCGCATCAAATACCGTATTTGTGTAAGGTTTTATTCCGCTATCATCATTGGTTCCTAATGTATATATTATACAGAGAAGGCATCAGATGGAATTCAAAATAGCGTTATATTGGAAGAAGGCGTGGTTGTGAACTGATTTCACCCATATTTCGTATATGTCATCAGGGTGTTAAGAAACTATTATGTACCGAATTTCATTGAAATCGGTCGAGTACTTCCTGACATATGGTTTTTGGTCCATAAGTGGGCGACGCCACGCCCATTTTCAATTTAAAAAAAAAAACCTGGATGCAGCTTCCTTCTGACATTTCTTCCGTAAAATTTAGTGTTTCTGACGTTTTTTGTTAGTCGGTTAACGCACTTTTAGTGATTTTCAACATAACCTTTGTATGAGAGGTGGGCGTGGTTATTATCCGATTTCTTTCATTTTTGAACTGTATTTGGAAATGCCTCAATGAAACTACTCTATAGAGTTTGGTTGACATAGCTATAGGAGTTTCCGAGATATGTACAAAAAACTTAGTAGGGGACGGGGCCACGCCCAAATTTCCAAAACGTCCAAATATGCCTCTCCCTAATGCGATCCTTTGTGCCAAATTTCATTTTAATATCTTTATTTATGGCTTAGTTATGACACTTTATAGGTTTTCGGTTTCCGCCATTTKGTGGGCGTGGCAGTGGGCCGATTTTGCCCATCTTCGAACTTAACCTTCTTATGGGGCCAGGAAATACGTGTAACAAGTTTCATCATGATATCCCAATTTTTACTCAAGTTACAGCTTGCACGGACGGACGCACAGACGGACAGACAGACATCCGGATTTCAACTCTGCTCGCCAACCTGATCACTTTGGTATATATAACCCTATATCTGACTCTTTTAGTTTTAGGACCTATAAACAACCGTTATGTGAACAAAACTATAATACTCTCATTAGCAACTTTGTTGCGAGAGTATAAAAATTAAAATTCCAGTGTTACGGACAAAGAGCAACCTGAAGAGACTAAAGTGCTGCCATTTCATCCAGAAAAAATAAACAAATGTTTGGTGTGGTTTGTGAGCCGGTGGGGTTATCGATCTATGTATATATTAGAAGAAGTCATTGGAAATTGGACTCAACCGATGTTCCATCTGAGACATAACCGAGCCAATGTTTGAAAGAGATAATATTTAAAAACTGTAAGTAAGAATTGCGTATATACGTAGAGCTGTCAACGGTACTTCTGGCAGAGAAGTCATTATCGGATATGCGGAGAGCGGTATCATTTTTAAGTCGCCTATCAATAGCTGATACGCTTACTAAATGAACTTTTTGTCGAGCTGTGTTCACTATTAGAAAGAACTGCTTCGATCACTTAGACTCTAGACTCTTTGTTGCGGTTTGAACCCAAGACCCACCGAGTGTTAGTCACGCAGTCGGCACACTCAGCTACTACCGCCGATTAAATAAATGTAGGTGGTTATATCACAGCATCTATTTATGTAGATTAAAACAAATTATCTGATATTGTTACGGCGATAGCGAGCAGTTTTGTTTATCAAGCAAATATCTGCTTAGTTATCCAACGGACAGACAGAAAAAAAAATGTAAATAAAATTGTGTTAATATAACTACGAGTCATCGAATAAATGAGCAATGTGCACTGATTGCCAGATCGTCGCTGGCTCACGATTAACAATCTCGCGTTGCTGCTAGTAACACTTTACGAGTCCACATTGTCTCCAGCTACGTGTACGAGATGTGCTTAATTCAATTTGAGAGCACTTAAAGCAAGTGGCCAAGGTATGGTAAATATACAGATTATACAGAGACGGGATGCCTACGATATAACTGTAATATGTACGTAAATATATGTGCCGAAAATATGTAGGTGTGGCGGCATAACACTTGATTGGCCGTGCGAAATTCCACACGACGCAGGAACTATCTTAATTTAACTCAGGAAATGAGTGGTTACCGAATTGCCAAGTGAAATTCTCAAGTATCCAAGCAGTGGCGAATGCTAGGCCGGTGTACAAACATATTTATATACAAAAAAATACATATACTATATTTGTATGGCTACTTAAGGGAAGGCATAAGCCCGCATATTCTTTATTTATTATATATTGTAGTTATCGTATGTATGTATGTATGTATGTATGTCTTTTGAAAGGGGGAATTGTTGAAAAAAGTGTTTTAGGTTAGACACATTTAATGGCTACATTTTCAAATGGACCTTGACAATTTTCGCTTGGGCAAATTGTATACAGTTATGAGCAAAAATCTAGCAATAAATGATAGTTAAGGAATAGATCAATTAAGATATAAATTTAAAATATCAATGTGACGAGCTGAGTTGATGTCATGTCGATCTGACGGTCCGTCTCTCCGCCAATATAGACACGAGCTAGACCCTCAGTTTTTGATAGATCTGAAGCTTTACACCCATCCTTATCTTGGCAAGAAGCTGGTCCTCTGTCGGAATAACCAATTTCCTTTCACTATAACATATAGCTGCCATATAAATTGAACATTCGCAGAAAAAGGCTTGCTCCTTCTCTACCCATATACCCAGCGACTTCTGGGTGGGAAGAAACCGTTGGAGGCGAGGGGCAGTGAGCTTCATCACGGTTGAGTCAAAGCTTGGGGAGAAGGTAGGTAGAGAGATCTACTGTCTGGAGCTCTTTATCAACTCGAATTTCAGACTTCCTGACTATTGCAGTGCCTTCCAAGTCAAGATTGCAGCCATTGAAGTAACAGTAGACTTTCTGCTCCGGATTGTAGTCTCCTTTAGGGAACTAACAATCCACTCGAATAGCAGAGCGGCCTTAATAGCCTTGAGCTCATTAACAGCGCATTCAGGGCTATCAATAGCCTCGGGTGTCTTTGTGATAAGACTTTTATGGGTGTCTTGCTGATGAACTAGCAAGAAAAGCACCCTTGAACCGCTATCGTTAGAATGGAAGCGGATCGGTGTTATACTACTAAATAGCTGGGCTGCGCGGTAGCTTACACAGCGATCTGCCATCATTGGTTCATGCGCTGTAGCAAAAGCCTTTTGGCCCAAGATCGATCGAAAGAGATCTAGTGATCTCTTCTCCCTAGTGGTAGGGCTTTTAAGGGGCCATTGCCCTATTGGCTTCCACGAAATGTGGCTGGGAATCCTACCAAACATCATCTGCAGAAGCTGTATGGAAGAAGATGAGGTGAAAACAACTCAACACCTCCTTCTTGATTGTCCCGTGTTTGGGAGGTCAAGACTCAAACACTTGGGAGAGCATCATTTCAGACATCCCTCTTCTTCTTTTTTGGCATTACAAAGGACTACATGTAGCAGTTCATGTGCGATCTTTGATCAGCCATCTAACGTAACCATAAATAATAAATTTAAGAAATCGTTAAGTTAACTTTCTGAAGAGTGTATCGATTTTTATTAATATCCCATCCCATCTCAAAGTTGTCTCGTCTCTACTACATACTCGTATGCTTTTCTTTTACCCACTACTATCTGCGTCTTATTTTATTAGCTTCAACTAGATAATTGATTATTTCCACTTACTTCTCTTCATCCGGTGGTGGTGGCATATCGTTCGTTGTTGGTGTCCCTGGTGGCGATTTTTCGACCTCCATCATAGCCAGCGGTGCTTCTGGCGGTGGCAATGGACTCACAGAATTCGTATCCATACTACAGCAAGGAATTTTGATGGCTTATGCGATGTTCCGTTGAGTTCTAAAAATTGTTGTTCACTGAAAGAAAGGAGGTGAATATGTTTCATTATTTGATTTTGCCGAATGCAAATGGTTCTGGAAGTAAATGCGGCTAATTTGAAGTATTAAGAGTATGTGTAAGGCTTAAATCGCTTTTAAAGGCTTTGAGTTAGTTTTATGCTAAGATTATTACGAGGTCATAGTTAGACACAACGGGGTTGGAAGTCTTGTCAAACATTTGTTAGGTTAGAGTTTACGAAATTTCTTGAAAGTTAACTATATCTTGAGGATATAGATTTAGTTTTCGAAGAATTCTAAAACAATTTCGGCTAAAAAACCTTTCTCAAGGTGCTTTGCTGACTTATAAGATCGCAAGCAGGAGTTCTCTTTTTATGTTCCCCATCTTGAAAAGCAGCTATCGAACCTAACTTAACCTACTTTCGGAAACCGTGATTGTGGAATCTCGAGACATCCCATGGAAACTTGACGAATTAGCTCAATATTCGTTTGAAAAATAGAAACCGTTATACAAGTTCGCAGGAACTGATTCTTTTCTATTCAAATCAATTCCTTTTTACTACTTTTAAGACCTATGATACCTAACGGTCTTCCTAACTCAGCAGTCTGAGTATGACTGCAGAAAAACATATATTTCGAACATTCCCTGTAGTCGGTCGTTTTGTTCCAAATCGGATCTACATACACCAATCAAAAGTTCATCTACACTCCAAATGGTGATGTCCATTCCAAAAGTTCATTTTTGATTCCAGAATTGTACCTCGGTCTTTGGGTCAGCGAAAATAGTCCACCCCTCAACACACTTCAAAAAAGTAATGGAAGCACTCAAGCTTTGCAACTTCTATCGCATTGAATGAAGCCAATACTTCTGAAGTATAGAATGGCAACACTTTCACACACTGTTCTAAATAATAAACTACTGTTTTTTCCGAAAACTTCCGAGTATTTCCTGCAATCTACAATCACCTCTATATTTCATTCTTCACCCCCAAGCCCACCTCATGCACTCTACTACTTCAATATCACTGATTAGCTGCGAATCCAGATGCCTCCATTGTAAGCGCAAGCAACTTCAGTTCGGTTACCGACTATAAGTAAGGGTACTCTCACGCACTCGAAGCAACCGTCGAGTGTACGAGTAATACGAAGTGTATTTGCAAGCGCCGCTATTCCATAAATTCAGCACCAAAGTACACAATGGCAAAAGCAACAGCAAACACACTTGCACAGATTGGGCGATTTATGAACGCAATTTTATTGCTTTCCCCATAGCCAGTTTCCTTTTTTTTTCTCCTTTTTTTTTGTTGTTCTCCTGTTCGAAATTGGAAAGCCAATAAAGCATAAAGTGCGTAGAATCAGCAGGGTGTCACGGTGCGTTAGTGGAGATAGTGGAATCTCGTAACGACATGTAGCGCATAGAGCATCGGAGAGTGGGTAGGTAAAACGGTAGAGTTTGAAGTGAACTAGTGGGGTGTCCCTTGAAAGCTTCCAGTCTTTCTTGGCAGATCTATTTATAATTAAGAGTTTAGTCAGAGTTAATAGTTTTTAATCTTTCGCATTTCCTTAAAAATTTGCGAAAATTACGGGTCTAACAATAAAAACTACATATGAAATAAATTTGGATGATTGGAACAAAATGTTAGCGAAATGGCTACCACAGCTACATCTGCATATATCCACTCGTTTGAAGAAGGAGGTTGGTGTCTTCGAGATCCTCGAGCCTTGCATTTGATTAGCGTGAAACTTTGTTTTAACAGTTCCCTATAGTAAATAATCTAGAGGCACAAAATCTTCTCAGCTACTTCACTGAACCATTTTCCATCTTGTTGGATATAGAGATCGTCCGCGTCGATTCAATGCAATTTTGGAGAAAAAAGTCGGTTAACATCGTATTATTTCGCTCGCTATTGATGGTAAAGCATTCCTTGCCTCATTTAAAAAAAAAAAAAAAATAAGGTCCGATGATGCTGCCATGCCATAAACCGCACCAAATGATAAATTTTTGGACGAGGATTTGACATACGCCAATAGGGACAATTTTGTTTGTTGACGAAGATCGTAAGCCGGAAATTGGAATCATCTGAGAAGTTAATCTAGTTGACAAAATGTGATTTTGATGGCTTAAGAGCGGTCGCTTTTGGTCTGGCACTTTTGCGACCTGACTTTTCTACCATATGACGGTTAAAGGAATCTTTTGAGCACCCTTCTAAAAATTTCTAACTTTACATAGTAAGGTTAGATTAGGTTATAGGATTAAATCTAATCGGTGGATCTCAATTGAATATATGTTCAACCTTTGTGTTACGTGTAAACTCGTTCTCCAGATTCTCATAAATAGACGAAGCTCTTTGAGCTTACCAAAAATTTCGTAAGGCAGTTTATATCAGACCCAACCATTTAACTTTGTAAGTCCATGGCGTGATTGTCGATATGTGTTAAACTCAGTCCGGGGCAATGGATTAGAAAGTGACAAGGTGATTCCACATCGCCTTCCTTTATAAAGCATTGGCAAAGAGCGTCCGAAAAAATATTTAGACGCACCGCGCGTAAATCTATTGGACATTGTGCAGACAGAACTGCTACGAGTATAAATGCAGCGAGATTGATTTTGCTTAGACCAGAATGATCACGCAGTCGAATATGTTCTAGTTGTTGAGCAATGCTTGCCGAGCCTGCTAGAGTGCCATAGGTATAGTGCCAAAACGCAAGATGACTTCAGAAAGTCGACTCGCTTCCATTGGAATGAAATTGGGTATGGATGTCGCAAGCAAGCTTAATATTATTACCTACAGCCACCTCGATTTGAAAGACGCCACAATGGTCTGGTAGTCTAGAACTAAAGTCGATGGAGAATTTCAAACAGAACATTGCACCTTCTACCCTTCCTCTTAGATTCGTACGCTTCTCCAACGACTTCGCCCCACCCACAAAACTTTCGGAGATATGTAAGCAGAGAAGGAACCCTCCAAGTGAAGACGATGCAATTATATAGACTGTATGAAATGAAATCCAGGCAGTGCAGATTTTCTTTGTGTCTCTGCACAGAGCCTCTCATATACCAAGCTTGATAAAGTTGACTAGTTCTTCAATAAAAACTCTTTCGAATTTGATCTACAAGTATTCTCGCTGTTGTACTGTGTTTAGAACATACCTTTTCATTTAGTTTGGAACAAAAGACCTGATAGCATTATGACAGTTACATTGTGATCTGCATTAGCTTTGAATGGTTTTTTTTTTTTTTTTTTGTCAGAAAATAAGAAGAGATTAAGGTTTATTTTACTTTCTTTTTTACTTTCAAATTATTTAAAGTTATCGCTGAATTCAAATTCGAAAAAAAAAATTATAACAGTTATTTTCTGATCTTTAATTTCTTTGATTAGTTTTTTTTAGAAAAGAAAAAGAGAATTCTGTAATAAATTTTAGGGAATTTTTACATAACTTATTTTTCTTTCAATTATTTAAAATTATAGCTGTATTCAAATTTGACAGGTAAAAACAAAGAGAGTGAGAGAAAAAGAGAAAAAGCGAGTGAAATGTGTTTCTCCGATCAAGAGAACGGAAAAAAAAGAGAGAAATATTTATCAGTACAAACTTCACATAACAATGTTGAAAGAAACTGGAAGAACTTTGTCTCAATCTTTTCAAAGCCTATATCTGTTTCAGCGTTTTCTTCAGGGCAACAGCTTTCTGCTCTGTGTTTTCTTTTTCCTACAGGGTATGTACGAAATCAAGTCAAAATCATTTAGGTAATAAAATTGTGCGTGCTCGCTTAGATACAGCTGTGTCATGGAGTTACATATGTATGCATGCGTGTGCATTGTAATGTTTATTGAAGTGGCTTTGATGCTCCATCTGTGTACAGCTGGAGTGAGTTAGTGAGATACAAACAAGCGAAATGTGGTAATAATAAAAGCAAGGAAAATTGTTATGGACAATAAATGCAGGTTGCATACAAGGAATTTTGTAAACACATAAATTATTTTCATAAGAAGTTCAACAGGGAGAAGATGAATTTGCGCCATTCTGCAAGTGAGTTAGTTCCTGCTTATAACAGTTATATGAGAAGAAATTTTAGATATCTGCCACTTTATAAAAAATTACTACAAAAATAAGTTCAGTAAAGTAATCTTAGGTAAATATATATATATCTTAAGGCTTCGCTGTTTACCACTCACTCAGCTCTCGCCGCATGAGTCAATGATCGGCATCCATCTGTCAAAACAATGCGACGCCGAGAGCAATGCACTGGCAACGTCATGTCATAGAAAAACTATTTCGCAATGCATATAAGTATGGTTGTCTGCATGCAAATCTCATTTCAATTGGAAATTCTATTTTCCACAATGCTTTTATGCGTTCGTGCCGACGACGGGCATAGGTGGCGATGCACACGTCGCTGAGAATTGGCAGCTGACAGTGTTTTTCTGCCTTTGCCATATTTTTTCCAAGTTCGTTTGTTGGTAATTACAGCTGACAGCAAGCGCCAGTGACAGACGCCTTAAATGATACTTCCGAAAACACCATCTTACATATACATATGTATGTATACCAATCCATTCCGTAATGGGTTAAGGCGGCAGTAGATGAGATTGTGTTTCATACAACGAAAGCAACTTTAAAGTGAAAGTTTCAGCAAAGCAATTTTAGAAAAAACATTTTTTCCCAATAAATAATCGTTTATTTTTGAGAAAATTTTTGGAATTTGGTTCCTTAGGAACGGTATATCGATGCTTCCGGTTTCGAGAAATTAACTGAAACGCTGATTTATCGACCCAAAGTCCCACAATTCCAAGTAAACATGACACCATTAGATCTCATCGTTTATTCCGTAGATATAGATATCAACAAACGGTTGTCCTTAAAGTCGGTTCCATGTCACTCGAGTGTTCCCAGATGTTTCCAAGATTAGTTGTCTAGTTGCATAGTAAGAAAATGTTTTATTTTACTACAGCAACAACAAAATGAAGTGAATGTATGATCAAGCAGGCATACACAGATTTTGCTTTAGCAAGAAGTAGTCTGTTTCGTTGGCACCAGGCCTTTTTGGAGGGCCGGGAAGAGGTCGCTGTTGAAGACCGGAAGAATGAGCAAATTTAAAGTGCAAAACGATGCGCATTGACTTTTTTAACATCAAATGTATCGTCAAACATGAATTTTTCCCTCCTGGACAAACCGTCAACGCCAAGTTTTACGTGGAAGTTATCAAGGCACTCAAACGAAGGGTCAATCGGGTCCGACGAGACATCGCAGCCGATTGGAAGTTGCGCCACAACAACGCCCTGGCTCACACCCCCTTTCTTGTGAACAGCTACCTAACTAAGGCTGGCGTCCCAACGCTTTCGCAGGCGCGCTACAGCCCAGATATGGCAACCTGAAAAGGCCAACGAAAGCCAAGCAATTTTGCGACGACAGATGGGAACCAAATAGCAAGTACCTCGGCACAGGCACAGGTATTCTCCAGAATAGCCTTCCGTGACGCCTTCAATGCTTGGAAATTGCGCTGGCAGCACGGCCTGGACGCAGAAGAAGCCTATTTTGAAAGTTAAATATCAACAATCAATCGACTCAGTCCTATTACTTTTCGGACTGCATCGCTGCTCTAACGAACGCTGCATTTTCGGCTTGCACCACTCACAGAACCACGTCGCGCGAAAATCTTTGCCCTGACTCTTCAGGTGCTCGGAGAGAGTTGACCAGCCGCTCGTTCGTTAGCCAGGAACGCCCTCTACCGAGTCCAGTTGGTGCGCGGACGCTTCGATGTACAGTCGCGGCGTAAGAAAATCAGTCTTATTACTTTCCGGACAAACTCTGTAAGTTGGACTCAACATACCGACACAGACAGGGACAACTATTGATCTTATGCCAGAATTAATTCACTTAAATGGTGGATTTGAAACTTTGAAGTTCCACAAATTTGCTCAAGCTAATTTCACCATAATTGCAGACATCGAAGTTCCGCTTAATGTACACGCGGACTTCCTACAAACGACGGCATTTGAAGGCGTTTGCCGACCCCAAAAAATTACTTCGGTTCAACACCAATATTGTCGCCACCATCCGCATAGAGGACATTGAACCAATTTATGCTAAGATGTATGCTAAGATTTTGTAAATCATGAAATCAAGGACTTTCTAAAAAATGGCATTATTAGTCCGTCTAGGTCTGCTTATAACAACCCCATAGGTGTTGTTGTCCAAAAAAGACACCGATCTCTCAGATGTGCCGGGAAAACCGTTGGTTGTAGATTTCGAAAAGTTGAACTCGCGAACAAATAAACAATGCCGTGTCTTAGTATCATATTATCAAATCTTGGAAAGACCAAATATTTCACTACCCTTGACTTGAATTAATTATGTTAGCAAACAACGATAGAGAGAAAACAAATTTTTTGGTAACCGACGGAAAGCATGAGTTTTTGACTATGATAAAAATAATTACTAGGTGTAAGAAAATGTTAAAAATCAGTGTAAAATTTATGACATAATAAGTATTTATCAATTCAATTTATCACTAAAAACCCAGACATTCAGAGATTTGCTTGCGCTATTAAAATTAATTAAACCATGTCTCAATTCTTCAGCGCACTATCTTCGCATATAAACTTACTGGTTTAAGTAGACTAATAAAGTAAGGCACGTTGCAAGTGTCGAATAGCGCAAAGCAAATGCAGAAAAGTGCAATTGCATTCGCATAATCGCTGTATAATCCGAGCTTCGAGTGAAAAGTGGTTGATCTTTTTGGCACATCACGTCTGGCATTAGTAGTGCCATAACACCTTTGATTGGAATAAACACTTGTATTTTACGTCTGCGCATATAAGTTGCATAATTGCATAAGTTTTGGCAATGTAACTTATGTTTATGTAACGCATAGGTGACATAATATATCGATAATATATTCGATGGTGCTGAAAATGAAATATCACCAGGAAACTCCAACCTATTCGACTGATATTCAGAATAAGCTCTAACGTGAGGAACGACTTAATACATAAATATTTCATCTGGCTGGTGATCCAGGTAGAGGTACTCTTCTCCGTAGCCTCTTTTTGTAAGATCACGCGTGAGAGTCGTGTCCAGCTGTCATGTTAGTTTTGTTCCATATTGTTTGACACCTCATCATGGAGAGACTTACGTTTAAACAACGTTTACAAATCATTCAACTTTATTACACTTTACGACCTTTGAAGAAGGTTTTCACGTGCTTCGCTCAGTCTATAGTCAACATAATCGGCCTGCTGAGCATACTATTCGCAACACCATCACCCATCATGAGACTCAGCATTCATTATTGGATAATATTCGACCGAATAAGTCTCATTCAGCACGCAGTAAAGGAAATTATAGCAGCCGTAGCTGAGAGTGTATACCAAGGCCATGGAGAGTCGCCACTTGTGCAAGAACTGAATCTGCTCGACCTACACAAGCGACATCGCTTCGCTCTAAGATTCCTATTTCAAGTTCAATGGGTACGTAAATAGAAAAGTTGCCACATTTGAGACGAAGAACAACTTGAAGAGAATCAAGAGCTGTCATTGCCTGCAGAAAAAACAACAGGATGGTGTGGTTTGTGAGCCGGTGAAATCATCGGTCCATATTTCTTCAAAAATGAAACTGGTGAGAACTAGCCGTCAATGGTGACCGTTATCACGCCATCATAACCGACGATTTGATATCTGAAATTGAGGTTCGTTATTTCGATGATATTTGGTTTCAACAAGACGCTACACATCGCACCAATCAATGCATCCATTATAAGAACACTTCGGTGAGCAGATAATTTCACGTTTTGGATCGGTCGATTGACCAACAAAATGGTGCGGCATCACACCGTTAAACTTTTTCCGGTGGAGATATGTAAAGTCTAAAGTCTGTGCAGACAATCCCGCTTCAATTTAGACCTTGGAGCAAAACATTACGCGTGTCATTCTCCGGTTACCAGTTGAAATGCTCGATCGAGGCATTGAAAATTGGATTTGACGGATGGACCGTCTGAGACGTAACCACAGCTAGCAGCTGAGATAATCTTCAAGAAATAAATGCCAAAGAATCTCTCGGAGGATAATAAATATCTTCCATTAAATTTGAAGTTTTTCAGTTTTTTTCCTTTGAAAAATTGAAGAACTTCGAAAAGGATCGCGCTTTATAATAATATATTGAACTTCGTAAGCAACGCTGATTTAGACACTTACTAATGCAAATCATATACTATACATATTTGCTACTGATTGTCATTTCCAACTCATCATAACAACGCATTTCCTGAGGCTTTATCCCTGTTATATCTACCAATAGTGCTCTTAAAAGTAATAAAATCGAACCCTATGTGAATATAATTATTCACTTATCTGCAGGTAGTGTTTACAAAATTGCTCTCCTTATTAATAATTGGAAGATTATATTAGCAGGTTGAATATAAAGAGACTCAGCAATTTAAATTTGCATAGAATCTTTAGACCAAACGTTTGCTTTTCATTACCTAGTTATTCCACAAATATGAGTAATAAAATATTGAAAATAAAATTAGAACAACATAAAAATAGAAAGTGAAAATAAATATACCAATCCTCTGATTTCATAATCCTAAGTCAGTTTAATGTTTTTGTGCTCCAACTGCCTTTTGTGCGTGTTCTTATTCCACCTCTACCACTACGCTTCAATTACTTCATCATGTATGAGCATTACTTGCAGCCGTAAGTTGTTTTTACATTTTTATGAGAACTATCAAAACCCACGGGTTGTACACTTTTCATTACACGAAGCACTTATTTAATATATTGAATAAATTTCTAATTAAAATAATGCAATTCAAAACAAAATTATATGCAAATTTTCAAAGTTTTTATTGAGCACTACTCTAACAGCTGACAATTTCGATGACAGAAGCGCGGAAACTCACAGTAAGACAGCGGATGTAGAGTTGCAATTCCGTAAGAATTAAGATTAGTACGAATGTACATAGAGCAGTAATGAAGAAAACTAAATTGTCGATTTTTTAAATGTAAAGTAATATTTTCGTTACATAAAAAATATTAGTGAATAAATATTACAAAAAGAACAAAAATTATAGCTTTCAATTAGTTGAACTAGCAAATATAAACTACAATAATGTGCTAGTTTTACAAAAAAAAAAAAAAAAAAAAAATAAATCATATGTCATGTTATCAGTCAACTGATATCAGGTCTTGTGAACTAATTATTTACTTTTCGTTACTTTTTTCCTCTGTTTTTTCACGGAAATTTTAATTTTTTTGTAGAAATGTCTGTCAAAAATTTAAAAAGAACCAATTCCAAACCATTTATTTTAATTTTTTCAAAATTTAATATATAATTTTAAAGAAAAAAATAAAATTTTTATACTTACTACTATTTTATTTTTGCAAATTTATTTTCATTTATTTCAATTTATATATATTCATATTACATATACATGTAATAAGTTAAAATAATTATTTTCTGATATTAACAAATCTGTAATTTTAAATAAAAGAGAGTTACGTCGCGACCTAAGGTCTACTGTGCCATCTGTCGATTATTTTATTCATCTAAACACAATTCTAAAGTGTTTTTTTTTTGGCAAATGCAACCCTACCGTCACTTCCCATATGTTTCACGACGCGCCAGTTTCCGCAGTTGTCAACGAGTGTTGCAGCAATTTTACAATTTCAAGTGCAAATCGAAATTCTCGCGTTTATTTGTGTGCTAAATCAAATGTTGTGTTAATTAAAGTTATTCCAGTGCCTTTATTTATAACAACATATGAAATTTGCAATGCGTGAAGTTTTTTTTTAAAAAGGAGAAAGCTTAAAGTAAATGCAAGTGCTCGCGTCCTCTTCCGTTGTTCGTGCAACAACGAGCGCTTGTGTGGTTGACTATTCGTTTGTATTATATTAGTTCAATTTGTTTTCTATACCATATATTGCATATCAATATGTTTATTTTTTGTTATATTATCTAATAAATATGTAGTGTGCAATTTGCAAGGTGAAAATAATTGTCATTAGCATCGTGGTAGGAAATCAAATCAGTGAAATTTTCTAGTGCCGGCATTTTGCGAGCGAGTGTCAATGTCAAATGGCCTGTTCGAGCTCAATGTGTGTTGTTGTTGTTTTCTGTGTGTGGAATGCAAGCAAGAATAGTTAATGTGAAGCATAACGGCGAAAGTGTTTACAAGAAGAACACCGTACGTAAGCCGCGAACATTCTTTAGCGAAAGAATCATTGCTGAGACGAAGTGAAAGGGACACAACTTTTGCAGAAATATTTGGTAAGTCTAATTTATTATAGTTATGTGTTTATATAAGCCAATTAATGCCTAATATAAATGAAGTTATTTTATGCTTTGAAACATATTTAATACAATTATTGAAAGAAAAATAATATTATGACACGAATACTATAGTGTGTTTGCAACCGGACACACTGATTCAAAGAACTATTTTAGGAACTGATTGTTGTTTTCCAACTAATTAGAGATTGGTTATATAGAATATACTTAAAAAAAAAAACGAAAAAAAAAAAAATAATTGGCAACATTTTAGGAGCATATAAGTATATCAAAATTTTAACTCCTGCCCTAACTAAATAATACCTCACTGTCTATTTTATTTCCTAGAGTTCATAGATACTCTTAATTTGTTTGTACAAGTTATTATTATTTTTATTTTTTATTTTTTTTTTTGTTATCTTACTACATAGTTTCGTTTGGTTTCATGTACAAGATTTGAGCTGGCTATTCGAGAAGTGGACTTTTTCTTATCAAAAGTATTATTTTTAATGGTTAATATACACTTAAGGGGGTTACATGTGTTTCCTCGTGTTAAAAACAACAGCCTTTTTTCCACCAATTTCTTTTTACATAAACATACACTATTAAGAAAGAAATTCTGACATTTTTGGAAAAAGTATTTTAAACTCGGCAATTGCGACGACATTTCCGGCGACCTCTCGGAAAAAAGTTGCGTTTACAGAATAAATCCTTACAGAATAAACTAAATTGAAAGTACGTGTTTTAGGTAAAAACTTAAACTTGGATTTTTGCAGATATTTTTACATTTGAAAATGTATTTTGAAAATTTTATTTTCAAATAGTTGTATTCGAAAAAAGTCCTTCATCTAAGTCTTAAATAATTGTATCTCAAAGACCAGTGTAAAAATTCATGAAGATCTGTCGAGTAATTCTCGAGAAATCTTACCAATCGGCTACAAAAACACGTTTAAAGACGACGCACCAGATGGATCTCCGAAAATATTACGCTGATTAACTTAAAAATTTAGGACAATATTCAAGAGGTGATGTAGAATGGGTTGTTGTTGTCTAAGACAATGGGCAAAAGTTGTTCAAATCGGTTCACTATAGCATATAGCTGGAACGATTGGGTACAACAAGTGCTTATAAGAAATATTTTTCATTTGATTATATATTTTCACGAAAATAGACAAAAATTATTGCTCAAGGTAAGAGTACAATCTTCAAATAAATTTTTAAGATCGCACCATTATAGCAAATAGGCGCAATACAAACTGACCTATTACAATCAAGTTGCAAGGAGTAAAGAGTATTTTGTATTTGTGAATGCTTGTATAGCTTCGTTTCGGAAATGAGTTGTTAGTTTTAATATGAAGGAACCTTTAGTTGTCGAGCAATCTTCTTATATTATAGTAGATATTTTGCATTAAAATAAGTTTACTTAGCGCTCTTAGCTTCCTTGATTAGCGCTTTAGCAAAATACATAGTCTCTCTGATCAGTTGATAAGTTAAATTAAAAAAAAAATTTATAATAAAAAAAATTATGTTATATGCATTTCTAATTTTCGATTTCTGTCACTTATTAATCTTTCCCTTAAAGCTTTCTCGCATTATTCGCAGAAAATTTGAAAGTAAAATGATATTACTTTCACAACTAATTTTCTATGCACTTCAAAAAACTATTTTTATTTTTAATTTCCGTATTATATTCCCAAATTCAAGTTGCGTGTGCTCATAAAAATGCTGAAGTTTGCTTTGCAGTCATAAATTTTGCAGTCATATTTGCATTCGGAAGCTGAGATGCGTTTTGCCGTTTTGTGGTTACCGGAGTTGCAATTGTTGTGGATTATTGCTGAGTTTGCCGTTATGAATGCACAAAATCAAGTGTACTCTTGATACATACATACTTGCAACCATATGCATTTAAATATTAATGTTTGTGCATATGTTTTCTTTGCGAGTGCATTGCACTTTCAAATATCCGTTCGCCTGCCAATCTCTCTAGCGGCAGGCGCAGTTTGGCCGTTTGTGGCCTAACAGTTGCGACGTCTAACTCGTTATCTGGCAATTGGTCAATTATTTTTGGCATCTCACATTTGGACACACTTTTTACTGGCACCTCAATCAATTTGGCATGCTTTTGTAGGTGCTTGGGTGCATGTGCTCAGAAGTGCATATACACTTTGACTTAGGCGGAGTTCAATGATGAAATTTCCTCAATAGACGGCCAAAAGCAAATAGTATATAATATTTTTCAGTTCAGTCAATGATTATGTAATTTACTTGGCAATTTACCTTAAATACTCGCACGTGATTGTGCATTTACAGCAATTTTGGTTGTCATTTTACTAAATTTATTGAAGTATTAGTTGAGTTTCTAACCTTTAAATACATAGACTGTCTTAAAGGTTTGGTGGAGAGTCCCCTGTAAAGTTACACCTCTTCACTTCTGTGAAAAAATCTGTTAAATTTAGAGTTGTTTTAGTAGACGTGGTAGAGCCGTTAAGCTATACCCTCTTTGCATTAGATCTCATAACAAGATTCTGCTTTAGCGTAGACGCAGAAACCACCCAGCAGTGGCTTAATAGCAATATTCCTATGCTCATAGGTGCAAAGAATTGGTCATCTAAAAGTTTACATTTTAACCCATGGGTTTGTGGCCAGAATGGGTGGTCTTATCTTTTCGAACACCCCACAGAAATTTGTAGATTTTTAAAACCGTTGGTTGAATCAGCATTGTCAATACCAATAAAACCTCTGTGTGCTACCGTTAATCAATGACCGAATCGTTTGAGGGCTTGTGTGAAAGCAAAAGCAGTTTTCTATTATCTATTATCACGCCACATACTAGAAAAATGTTCCCGGGGTTTCATTAAGGTACCCAATATACAATTAGCAATAATTTGGAGAAAATTCAGCTGGATGTTCGAAACTCATGGTAATAGTGGGTAATAGTATGGAGGGTAAATTTTTTGTAATTTTCATTGAGATAACTCAAATACTGGCCGATACATCCAGCAAAGTCACCTGGAAGTTCAAAAATTTGTATATTTGGTAATAGGATTCGTAATAAAGGTGTTTATACTCGCAGAACTGTTTTCTGAAAATTTGACACAAAGCCTAGCTCGCAAACTAAACTCAATTGGCTGTAATTGCATCGGCATTGAATTAGCTAATTACGATTTCTTATTACATTACGTTTGTGATAAATTACTGCCAGTTTATGTGCTTGCAGTAATTGGAAATATATTTACATACTCACATACGCTGTATGACAAGCAGTTATTTACATACATAAGTACACACAAGCCTTAGCGGTACTTTTCGCTTTCAATCAATCACTTAACGACCCGTCTGAGTTCGTACTTAAGCATATGAGTAGTTTGTATGTAAGAGGCCCCTAAGAGTGCATTGACCCGGAAAATACTCCCTCAGCACTTCGACTATTCACTCTTATTACTTTAATTCATTGCTATAAATGTACTACGTAAGCAGCTACATACATATGTATTTATAAGTTTGTATTTTAGTACATCGATATTTTCAGGTACTTGGTACTTTAATATATATGTATATATATACCATATATGGTATAAGTAAATGTAGTAAAATATATGTAAACATGTGTCTAAATGTTAATTGCTTCTGGTGAATCGAATGTTGTAGAGTTAGAATAACAAGTTGGTCTATAAAAAAAGATGTGATTGTCTGTATACTATGTGTACTTAATAATAGCTTTTTTGCATCAAAGCAAATATATTTTTTATAATTATATATATTTAATATCATTATATATATTAAAATATCAAACATATTTCAAAGATTCACATCATAAAAAATACAAAAAAATTTTGAAAAATATTTATAGTAGTCAGCAGACTGCCGTGCAGTCAATTGGGAGGTGTTCTGAAGTTTCAGGCTCCATGTGGCAGAACTGGCCCGTGTTATATAAGTGCTTCTTGAGCTTACTTTGGCTTTGCGAGATTAATTACATATTTAAACCTGATAAGGTTGTAATCACCCATTAGCGCTTGCCTTGAAGTTGTTGCCAATATCTCTCTCTTCATTATTGAGGAGCAGCTCCTTTATGGTTTGAGGACCAACCGCAATAAAGGGTTCATGTTCATTCCCGGCTACATGTTTAATTGGCATATCGTTGGAAAATTGTCATTTGAAGCAGTATATGTTTGATTACCTAACAGATTAATGCTTAGATTCCCTCTATCGTCTCAAAATGCTTTTTTTTTCAGGCAAAGAAACAAAAAAAGTCCTGGTGGGGCCACATCTGGGCTGTAGGGCGGCTGCGGAAGCGTTGGAATGTCGGTCTTGGTTATGTAGCTGTTGACAAGAAGGGCGGGATGAGTCGGCGGGGTATTGTGGTGCAACTTCCAATCGGCTGCAATATATTGTCGGACCCGACTGACCCTGTTTGATAAATTTAACTTCTGGGTAATTAAACGAATACTTAGTCGACGATCTGAGCTCAAAACTTTGCGCACGCGAGTCGCATTGTCGATCTTTGTCGCAGACTATGGAAGACATGATATGATAGCTCAAAAACAACCAAGCAAATTGTATAATCCATGAAACACTTCGCCTTTGTTGGCTCGAAACCAGTTTTAGACCCATAGTTTGTAAGCAAAATTGCTCAGAGTGATCCGTAGAACATTCGCCGCAACTCGACTCGAGTAATTTTCACTTTATTTACTATTTGGTAAATAAAAAGCACTAAAATACGCGCCCGTCTATACAAAATTTCATTAGCTTGTCAACGGTTTTACCTCACCACCTCCATATAGCGGGCGAACGAAAAGCCGGCTATTCACTCATATGACCAAACATGTGGTCACTTCTCACGTTTATTTCTGGTAATTAACGCACAAGTGACAAACTTACACAACGCGAACATATAAACAACATTGATGCATAACTAAGTGCATTTATGCTTAAAAGCGCATTGATACAGACATACATATGTACATATTTACTCATAAATACATAGTTACATTCCTGCAAGCTTATAAAAATATCGAATTTATGAAATGCTTGGGTCTTCAATAATATACATATATGATATGTATGTAAATATGTATGTCTTTGGTGTTATGAAAAAATAAAGAAGGGTGAGTTGGTTCTGTAGAAATTCTTAATTCGAAGCGTTGCACTTTTGCATTAACTTTTGTTTTCTCGATAAATTTTGTAATATTAAGAACAAATACTTCATACATCATAATTATACTCCATAAAGGGTTTGCAAAGGTTGGTAGAAGAGTAATAGATAATACAGACGAACAGGCAGACGGACATAGCTTAATCGATTCAACTTATCATGAAGAACATTTACGGATTTACTTACTATACGTTAAGACAACACATTCGCTAGGTAAATGATATTTCTAAAAAATGTATTTTGCTAAGTTGGCTAAATATGAGAGCGATCTGTCGACCAGTTTGGCTGCTTAAGTCGGTACACCTCCGTAGTGCGATGCGATTTGTACAATGGATCAAAGTATCGAACAAAGAATTTGTCACAAATTGTGTTGAAAACGCCTTCAAAGATGGTCGGAGATCGTAGATGTCTCGTTCTGGACGACCTTCTTAGCATCTCTTCAACTGATGAAAATATAAAAAAGTGAAGAATATGGTATTTAAAAATCGTCAGGGAAGTGTTAGAGAGAGCTCGACATTGTTCGAATGATATTTGTGAATATTTTACGGATAAAACGCGTTCTTGCTCGACTCGTCCCGAGAAAGCTGAATTATTTTCAAAGAGAGTGAGCCCATATTCACACACAAGCAAGTCTACAATCATCGGAATGGAGAGAAAAAACGGGCCGAAACCAAAAAACACGCCGAAGTCGCTCAAAGCCCAAGGTGATGCTGATTTTTTTTATTTTTATTTTTATTTTTTTTTTTTTTTTTTGTTTTTTATATTCGTGGTTTAATGCATCATTATTTTTGCCGGAGGGAGAGATGATCAGTTAGGAGTTTTATTTGGCGTATTGGGGGGTTTGCGTGGTTTTACACCATAATAATGCGCTATCGCATTGAGCCACGATTTTGACTGAATTTACAGTCGAAAACTTAATAAATACCGATTGATAAACGACCGTATTCCCCAGATTTAGCTCGGTGTGATTTTTCTTGATTGATTTTGAATAGTGAGTATAGTATATCGGCAATTCCGAGAAATAAAAGAGAAGCTTCTTGGTGAAAGCAGAACAATATTTCAGCTTGCTAGCTCAAAAACTAAGGTATTAGGTCGTGTATAGTCAGCCGAACAGACTGACGCACATGGCTTAACCGACACATCTTGCCACGCTGATAATTTACATACCTTGATGACCTCCGACATTTCCTGCTATGTGTTACAAACACAAAGTAAATTTAATATACCCTGTTTAGGCTATTAAAAATATAGAAAGCTCTCTGAAGTTAATATAATAATACCAAACAATATTATTAGACGTATTCTGTTGGAAACTTCTCTCATCGCTATGTTGTCTGCATTAATGTAAAAATATTTCAATTCTATTTCTGTTTGCTTATAGTAATTTATACCAGTTGTCTGTTCGATTCGTCGATCTACAGAGTTTGCAAAATATAATATCTACTCCTCACGCCCTAGTCATAAGTTTCCTTACAAGTTGTACTTTTTAAATGTGAAATTTGGTAGAATCAGCTGCCGAGACTCCGAACAAGTAAGCATTCATATTAGAAAGTAATACTTGTAGTTATACCAGGTTTTTAGAGCGGGACTTTATCAAAGGTATCAGAAACAGAAAAACGAGGTTTTCATTAAAAACCAAAATTCATCTTGCCATTATTAAATATTTATAATCTTGTATCTACGTCGAAACTCTTGAAGTGGTACAAAAATACAATAATAAATACATATATATGTATATGGGTCTAAAAATACCCTCAATCAACATTGACATAGTAACAATCTAAGAATATGAATGATAAACGATACTATTTGACTTGACTTTTACCAATGGATATTTTGTGTGAAAGGACGATGAACTGTACTAACAATAGCCATTATGGTCGTACTTGTCAAAGCAACTATGAGAATGCTTAATACTTTAGTCCACATTTTGTACTATATACAAAATAACATCGTTTCATATATGAATGATTTATATAAATGTTTAAGCGCGGGGTAGTTTTGTCTAACCTATGTCAAACCGTTGACCATTAGTTGGCCATGAATTACAATTAATTTTGTATGGTTCAAATAAGTAAAAGTGACACTTTATATTTATTGCATTTAGTTACACCGAGACGGGGTATCTCGTTTAGTTCTTTCCTTAAAAAATTCTTGGAAATTTTGATGTTAAGCTGTGGAAGATATCCCGTCTCAGCGGCGAAATGTAAAGTATTCGTAAAGATAATGTTCCAGTGTTTCATAATCCTTCGCGAATGCTCTGCTTTCGGCGAGTTCTCTTTTCCAATTTCTTGAATGCTAGATATTGGTTAGTTGGCCTATTATGACACCTACAATATTACTAGGTTCCATTTTGCCTAGAAGTAGAAGCATTTTGGTCAGCCCGCCATCAACACTATGCTAAAGTAATTTAGTGTTATGCCTTATGTTGTTATGTTGCTCATGCTTCTATGTGTTCCTCTAAGTTCAATTGCTTCAAAAAACCCTTAAAGGATCTGAGTGAGCTGGTTGCATCCTAAAGGAACTGTGTTTCTGGCTACCTTGAGTGAACCAAATTGTCTGCCTTTTGCTCCCCTCTGTTCCTATAGGATTGGGTATAACATAAACCGAGTTACCTACTCAGAGTCTAGTCAATGGCTGCTCTAATGGATGCTAGAAGGTTTATGGACTTGCTGGTTAGAGCAGAAGCTCTCTTGGCATCTTCAGTTACGCCAATCATTTCAGGCTGAAAGACATATTGTACTCATTTAGCGGATTGCTAAAGAAGAAACATAAACTTGTTCCAATTTAACTTCTTGTGAGTATATAGATTTCGTCGTTGGAACTGTCGATCATTCTGCTCTAAGGAGGAATGAAATCGTGGTGTTTACTTAGGGATCTCCCTTGCTCAGTCTTATTGCCAATTTAGCTATAGTTTATTAACTTTGAGTTATTAATGAAGTTATAATGGCCTTTTAAGTGGTTTTAAGGACCCTTTTTACGTGGATAAAAACTTATATTCGATTCAGTTATACAAAATTGACGTAATATTTCTCCTCATAGTTTCTACAGCAACATAAAATATTCGGGTACAACTACTCCTCAGCGTTTGCCTCTCGCAAAAGATATGTATATTGTTGATGCCTTTCCATAATTCTTGGTTCAGCCATTCTATACAATCCACATATGTACATATACTAAATCATAATTAGCTCTCATACGTATGACATTATTCGAGTTAAAGCTGTGACTAAATTTCATTCGGTGTCTCATGGGGCTAACCACCTAAGCCGATTTTTTTCCTCGACATGTAAAGTTCATTATTTACACATATTGCATAGAATATTATTTAGTATGACATCTTTATTTAATCTCCAATGTCCAGCGACATTTATATGAAAAATAGAAGCTCGGTAAAACAAACTTTCCGCTTAAAACCACAAAATTGCACACACTCATGCACTTGTAAGTATGTCTACCATATTTGTATGGCTAATAGTACAAATATTTGGAGCGACACATGCAACACATTGTCAATATGTTTTGTTTAACCATGATAAATAAATTTACATTTAAAACGAAAACATATATTAATTTATAAGTGTGTCCACATGAATATGCAAATCGTGGTCAATATAAATAATTACGAAATTTGTGTATATACTAAATACCCTCCATCCACGTTAAGTCTTCATGTGTAAATAATTCTACATATTTACTCAAAAGTTTTCATTTGTTTTAATTTGCAAATAATGCTTCAAATTAGCTTATTTCATGAGCGTACATGGTCGAGGACATTTCAGTAAGTCCGACAGGATTTGAATGAAAAATACTTTAAAGGGTGATCCAATTAGAGGAAATTTTTTCAATAGCCTTGTTTGACAGATCACGCCTGAGTCTTGTCAAGCTGTCATGTTATTTTTGTTCAGTATTGTTAGGCATTTTATCATTGAAAGACTTACGCCTGACCAACATTTACAAATCGTCCGACGTTATGACAATCACGTTCGGTAAAAAGTGTGTTTCACGTGCTTCGCTCAACTTATGATCAACATAATCAGCATGCTAAGTTTACTATTCACAACATCATCACCCGGTTTGAGAACCAGCCTAGTGGAAGAAATATAGCGGACGTAGCTGAGAGCGTACACAAAGATCGTGGAGAGTCGTTTCGGGGCCATTCGCAGCAACTTGGACTGACAATGGAACGACTTTGCGCATTTTACGTCGAGATCTTAAATTGAAAGCTTACAAAATATAGCTGGTGCAAGAACTGAAGCCACTCGACCTTCCGAAACGACATCGCTTCGCTCTTTGGGCTCTTGAAAAGTTCCAAGAAGATTATACGGTTTCGAGCCAAATTTCGTTCAGCGTTAAAGACCATTTCTGGATCAACGGGTATGCAGACAAGCAAAACTTACGCCTTTTGTACGAATAATAATCTGAAGAGATTCAAGAGCTGCCATTTTATTCAGAAAAACGAACAGTTTGGTGTGGGTTGTGGGCCGGTGCTACATGATTTGATGCATGAAATTAAAGCTTATGATCTCAGCGCCAGAAGTTGTTACCGCAAAAGTATCAAAGAAGTCCACAAAATAATTTTTGATGACCGTTAAGTGAAGTTGTTCAAGATATCAGGCAGTCTATCGATAAAAACTGAACGTGTACATCATATTACTCATGAATATTTGGGTATGAGAAAGCTCTGAACAAATTGGGAGCAGACCGAGATAACGTTTTGACCAAAAACATCATTGAGTTCATAATGCCGAGCAGTGTTTGGAGAGGTTCAAGTGTAATGAACCCGATTTATTGTGTCGAGATGTAACAATGGATGAAACATGGCTTCATCACTTTACGCCGAAGTCCAATCGGTAGTCATCCAAGCCGACTGCACACTATAAACGATGAACAGCGACTATTACATAGCGTTATTGGATCACTTGAACGACGAAGTCACCGGAATACTGCGGCATTTGAAGAAAAAGAAACGACTGTTTCACCAAGACAATGCACCGTTTCACAAGTCCTCCGCATCCAGCGTATTCTCCATTTCTTGTCTCCCGTGAATACGTTCTGTTCTCAGATCTCAAAGTAAAGGACAAATAGTACATCAAAAATGGAATCGAAAATGGTCGTTACACTCTGTTCATCACCCTTGAAGAGAACTATGTCGAATATAAAAAAACAATTTTGTTTTCTATGGTAGGCCGATGATTTTTAACTGAGCCGTTAATTCTATTTAAATGAAAACATCTACTGGAAATAAACCTCATTTAAAACTAAAGTTCGATTTGAACATTTTCGAATCACCCTGTACTTAACTCCACTATAAATAACTGACTCTATTTATAAATGTGGTATATGTGTAAGTTCGGTTTATTTTTGCTTACATTGCATTCTAAAGTCAACTGCTGACAAAGCTGATAGGGACAGGCCAACATTGATGCGGACACTTGATTGGCATACATTGTTTGTGATTACAGTTTTATGGCAACTTCGTCCTTTTAATATCAAGTAGCCTGCACTATGTTTAGGTTAAAATTATACGTAAGTAAACAAAGGCTAATATTGAGATGGCTAATAGGAGGTAAGCATAAGTGAGGTCCTTTTCAGTAAAGAGCATTGCCATTATTGGAAAGGGTTTAAAACTATGAAAAAGAATCAGCTGTATACAAATATAATATATATATACTATGTTTATAATTGATATAAGATAACAACAAGTGTCTAAATAATTTCTTTGATGCAAATACCACAAAATTTTGTCCTTACAATTGAAGACTGGTCTTACAACTTCTCCAAAATTAGTAAATACATATATATATGCTGTGGTGCCCGATTTGAACAATTTTTTATCTTTACAGATTACTTTTTGATCAAATACTAAGCGGTTCGAGTAAGCCGATGTAACCGGTAGGGTTTACCATGTGGCTTAGAGCACAGACTACCAAAGGTATACGACGAGAGATTGATGAGTTATTTTTTTTTTTATTATTATAAAAGCCTCTCTTGAAAAGAAATGTTATCCTCACAGGTTCTTATCAGGTTTTTGACTTCTTAATCAATACTAAGGTAATCAGAAAATATAAAAAGAAACGCTTTCCTGATTGTTAGTGTCCGATTCTGTGAGATCTCCTGAATGAAATGAAAGTCGTTTTATCGGATGTGACAATTTTTTAGCTACTATAGTGAATATGTTTCACAATTTTCAACATAATTGATAATATTTTTCTAGTTTATTTATGTACCGGTGACAATGACCTCTTAAATTGCTCACACGTGATAATTGTAATAGAGACTGCATTAATGCAATTATTTTCTCTTTACATATCAACGACTTTATGAATAGTTTTCTCGGATATGCCAAAAGTTATTACAAAGAAGTGTTACTTCCGCTTTTATAACTTGATAAAAGAGACATTGGATTTTCTGCTGAGTGACACGCACAAATAAAATACAATTGCTGATGAGCGTCAAGAAATTAACATTCATTCAAACACACACACATATACAATTTCATATATTTACTTATGCAAGTGCCAGCATCACAATTGATTCAAATTTGGCGTAGCAAGAGGGGTCTGATTTTTATATAATAAAACGCGAAACAAAAAGCAATGAAGATTAAATATGTTGGAGGCATAAAAAGCAATTACACACACAAACACACGCACTCACATGCAAATGCGACTCCTGCTGCTACTGCTTGCCTTTATGCCTGCGCTAAAACGCTGTGACGAGTGATGCGTTGCGATGCTATCCGCTATTGAATAACTGTCGTTGATAGATTGATGGCTAGGAAATAGCTGAGCGCGAAACTAATGGATGGATGGTTGGTACAATGGCTCAATGGATGGATGGATGGATGAATAGCTGGATGAGTGACTGACTGGTGTCTGCTGTGCGTAGTCAAAGCAGCGCGTAGACATGCGGTTTAATAGCTTGTGGGTTTTTGATTACGGCGCGTACTGTTTGTAATGACTTTTTTCAATTTCATATGATTTTTTTTTTAATTAAT
>NW_017535852.1:611601-618123 GCF_001853355.1 Bactrocera latifrons | reverse complement strand
CTGTAAGTTCGCTAAAATCCACACTGATGAGTCGCAAAACCAATTAATGCCCATACATAAAAATGTACGGATTAGTATACATTTAACTAATTTTTTTATTTTTAATTATTTTTTGTTTAATTTTATTAATTTTTAAATTTGCTTTTTTGCGTTTGTTTGCTGCAATTCCCGCCAACTAGGTATGACTTGTTATTACACACAAATGCACATAAAGTCCATCGAATTGTTGTGGGTTACAGTTATAAATATAACACAGACACGCACATGTATCTCTACAGCTCCACTTGATGCATACGACAACTATTGTGTCATTTGGAGCGCAAGTGTTTGACTCCCTTTTCGGAGTAATTAAGAGCGTAACTGTAACTGTAGCAGCGTTTTGGGCGTTGGAGCGCGTTGTTTTTCGGTATACGCTTGTTTTTATGTGTGCACGAACTTTTATTACATGAAACCAATATTTTTTTACTTGTTTTATTCAAAATTTATACTCGTATATGCGGAAGTTTTATATATATATATATATTTTTTTTTTTTTTTTTTTTTTTTTTTTTTTTTTTTTTTTTTTTTGTTTTGTATTTCTCCTGTCTTCACAAATTTTCTATCAAAATGCCGCAATAAGATGCTTGTATCTATTTGATTACTGTGCCACGCCCACAAAAAAATGCCACAACTCGCACACTGCTCAACGCCGAAGAGTGGTCACAAAGCAAACAGCATCACTAGTTAACCACAAAGCGTGTGAGTACACCGGAAACGGACGCGCGCCACCAACTCAACCCTCAAACGACGCACTCGGTTCTTTGCTACCGCCAGTGAACTGTTAGTTTTGACCCCAGTGCTTTACTGACTGCAGTTTAGCATGCTAGCATCTATCACCAACTTGTGTCGTTGCCTTCGGAAGTTGCGTGTGTCTACACTACGTATGTATGTATGTATTTAGTGGCAGCAGCAACAACTCGGCACTGCATATGGACCTATCCCAAGCGTATCTTTAGTGCAGCATGCGCTCTCTATTTTGCCGGCATATGCTTCGCTTTTGCGTGCTCTATGACTCCGCGTTGACTCCTGCTCGCCGTAATTAACTTTTCACTTCACTACTTTAGCGGTAAATTAAGCGTCACACCACTTCCCTTTGCTATTTTATATATTTTTATTTCCACAAGCATATAACGCACTTCACAATTTAAACTGAAAAATCAACTGATCACCACTGCTAAGTGTGTGTTCTGAGTACGCTTCGCTAGCTTGGCATGCAAAGGAATTTTAATTTAATTCCCACAAATTTGAAATTCGACTATCGTTGCCGCATACGCACAAACGAACTGGCAAACATTCGTGTGAATAGACACTTGCTTCCAACAACGTTCACTCTGGTTTCTTTCCGCCTCTACGAAACGCGCACCCCAATTGCTTTCCTTCGACTGATGTTCGCATTCGCTCGTTTGTCGGTTCGTTCGTTGGCGGCTTGTGTTTGCTGTTGAGTAGCTGTAGCTTTTCATCGCCAAGTACCGTACTATAGGTGGGTCTCTTGAACAGTACAAGCGAAGTTAACAGCAGCGATTTATGTTAATGTTCGGAACAGCGTTGCCACTTTTAAATGTTTCTTCATAACAGTTCGGCACTTCGGGCTTTCTTCATAACTTTTCAATCAAGAAAATTATAAATGTATACAGTTGGCGCCATTTAATGTCGTTCTGTTAACGTTAGAGCAGTTTAGCATTTATTTACCGATTAAATTCGTTAAGCTTCACATTAAAAGAACCGTTAAGTTGTGGTAATTCAACTTGCAGATTCAGCAAGCAGCATTTTCCACTTATTTCATTGATATGCAGCCTTCTCATTGTTTTCTCTTATGATTAGACGGCGTGACTCTGGGTAAACATATTTCTCTTACACGCAATAGACTTTTTATGGAATTAAAAATGTCTAAGTTTTTCATAAAATAATTAGCAGCCATATGTCAGTTAATTTCTGGTTAATTCTACAAAGACTCCTTCTTTCGGTAAAGAACCTTTTCGCTAACCAAAAGAGTCAGACGGTTGCTAACGAGACATTGGGAAAACGGTCCTAACTTCTCCATTATTCAAGTACGGGATTGTTTATGGTTAAGAGCTCGTTTCTAACAGTGATCACACTTAAACAAAATACATATATCATAAGACCCTTAAAAATCGACAAAGCTCTTGCGCCTGTCACCAGTATCAATTATTTTGGTTCGCAGAAAGTAAGAATACCGATATGATTCAGTCTCAATCTTAAAATAGCTGGAAATGAAGCACAAATTGTCTGATATGTTCAGCTCACCCTGCTCCATACAACTTTGACAACCAGCGTCCGATAAGTTTATAAGCCTTAACGCGTGAATGCTTATCGTGCAGTGTTAAGTATGTACCCCTACATTTACTTTTGTTGCGTTAAATTTTACATGTAATGGTCCCAGTCGATGCTCGCTAAGCGCACGCAAGTTCCATTGATCCTATGTTAGAGCGTAAGGATCCAATGGAGATCCAATTGTTCCGATTCCGAAGTGAGCGTAGCGACAGTTGCTCCTCTAGCTAGCTCATCAGCCTTGCAGTTACTAGCAATTCCTTTTTGAGTCTGGACCGAAAGGGTCAGACATTACTTTACCAGCTGTACTGTTTTTAAGTGCAGTGTTAGCCAGCTCGGCGCTAATATTGTCAAAGTGAATGCTCACCTCTCTGAAAGTATTTGCACTGCGCAGCAGTGCGTCTCTTAAGGTCATTTTAATTGTTGTTACTTCTTCCTGAAAAACACTACAGTGATCAGGTAGCCTAAAGCTAAGGTTGATAAGAGCTCCTTACAGAGAAGTCACCTTCCAAACTTCCCTGTTAACTTCGACCCATCCATAAAAAAGCTTACTTTGTCTCGGACCCAACGAGTACTCCCCATCCACATATCCCTCATCCGTATGTGAGCAGAGAAAAAACACGGTGGTAGCCTCTGGGACGCGGTGTTTCTTATTTCCAGAAATGCAGTAAAAAGAGGGGAGAATTGCGAAGTGTTCTCGTTCAGACCTATTCATATAGGCTTGAAGGCTTCCCTGCTGCTGCCATTACTACTGTTTTCGGCAGTAGATGCTATTTAATTAAATCTAAAACTAATTCGAATATATAAAAATTATTATTATGAAATAAAATAAAGAAGTTCCAATCGTACATCTGTTTCTAATTTGTAGGTCTCACAAGCGGCAGTTGGTATATAAACGTAGTAAAACTGTCAGATTTATTTTAGTTTAAACATACAACAATTTATTTCTAAATATTTCGTTAGCAGTAGCGGAGAATGTAGTTTTCCTAACAGTTTTGTGTTATTTAACAAAGCAAAATGTTTCTCAACAAATGTCAGCTGCATTAAGCTTTATAGTAATCAAAAGCACTCAATAGCTTAAAATGGTTGCTGTCTTAGATAATTTTCAGTTAGTACAAAGAGGAAGATAATTTATTATAACAAGGGATTCGAGCGAAATCGCAAATGGCGCGCAGAAAGAACGAAAACTGACCATCGAAATTATGAAAAAAGAAAATAATTAGGTAACGGGGTCACTGAACGCAGTTAAAATGGATAAAAGTGTTAACTCCTTACTTCCTACACTTGATATAGGAGCCGAGGAAACACGACCGACGACCAATGACGCACCCCTCTTTAACATCTAAGAGCTGTAACTGGCGAAAATGAAATTAAAAAAAAAAAAAAACATATTATATCACCTGGACCAAACGGCATATCAGTAGAAGTACTGAATATAATAGCCGAAAAACGACAAAACGTGTTTCTTAGATTATTTAATACCTAATTCAAAGTCAGCGTATTCCCAGAAATTTGGAAAGATATTTAGTTGGCTACACAGATGATATTGCAGGTATAATCACTGCGAGAGACACTGGTGATGCGCTCAGTAGGTGAAACCAGCTGATGATCAGAGCGCAAATGTGGCTTGACGTGCAAGATCTCAAACTCACAGCAGGCATTACTAACAAAAGAGCATATCCCGACTATAGTAGATATGAGGAGAACGACAGAGATACTAAGAACGCAAAAGGTTGCCAACTACTTGGTTGAAAGATTACACTACAGGCCTACCTACTATGCACAAATACAAGGCGCTATGGAAAATGCCTCTAAAATTATTCTTCAACTGAGAAGGTTGATGGCTAATATCGAAGGACCGATACAGGAAAAATAAAAACTTTTTCGACCAACAAAAATCACGCTTTATAAGTCTCTCATTATTACCACCTTACTTATTATACAGCGCAGAAACATGGACGATGACAACCCGAGATGAAAAAGCACTTGCAGCATTCGAGAGAACTATCCTTCACAATGTCTTTGTAGCCGTCCGCGTGAGCGAAGAGTTTCGAAGAAGAAAGAACCACTAACTGTCTAAACTACGGCAACATTGATATAGTTAAGCGTATAAAAATTCAACGCATGGTTAGGTTAAGTCACGTTGTGCAAAAGGAAATTGATGCTCTAGCGAAAGTTACTTCGACTCGGCCACCACGGATCTAATGGAAAGAGCAAGTGCATAGCGACCTGTGTGCGCTTGGGATGTACAATTGGAGTCGCCTCGCAGAGGATAGTGGCTACTGCCGAAGTTTCATATTCATGTTCGCTCAGACCAATGGTTGTAGTGCTAAAGAAGAAGAAGAAAACTAAACCAATGTGTGGCAAAAAAAAACTATACCCTGAACAAGGTGCATTTAGTTTGCCACAAAGTTTGCAACACTCAGAAGGAAACGTCGAAGACTATATAAAATATATACTACATACATGTAGATCAGCATGATGAGCTGAGTCCATTTAGCAATAACCGTCTGTCTGTCTGTATATACGCGAACTCTCCTCTCGGCTCTGAGATATCGATCTAATATTTTGTTTATGTTCGTTTTTCCCCCAAAAGTTGCTAATTTGTCGGAACCAAGATCAATCAAGTGTTTGCATGGAGAGCTTTTCCAGCATTCCTGAAATTTGGATCATATTATATCCCAAAGCAGCACTGCAATATCCAAGGAAATTCTTCTAATCGCATCACTGTAGCATGTGGATTTATTGAGCGCACATTTCGGTGAGCAAAAAAATAAACGTTTTGCGCCGGTCGTTTGCGCACCAAGATCGTGTGATATCACACCATTAGACTTCTCCTTGTGGGGATATGTAAAGTCCAAAGTCTATGCGGACAATTCTACTTCGATTCAGATCTTGAAGCAAAACGTCACGCGTGTCGTTCGCCAGTTACTAGTCGAAATGCTCGAATGAGGAATCAAAAATTGGACTCAACGGATGGATCATCGGAGATGTAGTCGCGGCCAACGGTGGAAAGAAATAATCTTCAAAAAATAAATGTCAAAGAATGCTGTTTTTAATTATAATGAACACACTCCATTAAATTAGAAGTGTCTATGTTTTTTCTCAAAAAAGTAGGAAACCTCGAAATTGGTCCCCTTTTACATAAATGATTAGCTGAGTCCATTTAGCCATGACCTTTTCTTTATTCTGCTCTTCTGAATGATCTAAATCAAGTTGCTGTGAGAATATTTAGTGAAAAGTTGTGAAGCTTCGGTCCAGCGGTTTTTTTTTCTTATTTTAATAAAACTTCGCTAAACTTTTCTTTAATTTTATGTTGTTTGTGTATAACACACTTTATTTTATTTAATACACATATACGTTGTAAATATATTTTGAATAAGTATTTAATGCACAAGTACAGCATAATCATACAATTGTAAAAGGATTGCTAGATCCATACATAATTTCTTTTCTATTAAATATCGCAACTAGCTGAACTACAAACACAACTCACATTCTCGGAATTTTGACAAAAAAAAAAAAATTATTTTAATTTAGTACGTTAGCGACCGAACTCCGTTAATTTAATATCTTTAAGAGAAAATTAAATTTCTTAAACGATTTTAGGAAGCTGTTGCTTTAGAAAACAATTTTTTATAGCGAATTGCTTGAAAATTCCTTAAAAGAAACACCATTTGGCTTTCTAATTTCAGTTAAGTTGCTTTTTGTAAAATTCCACATTGCATTTATAGTCAGCATTCTCACATGCCTCTAATATAATTAACTTTCTTAACAATAAACTAAAATCTCACAAAAACAGTTATATGTATGTATGTATATTTTAAACTTTTTCACAAAACTTCATATGTTTTCAACTTTTATTTATGTTTTAATATTTTTCATATTTTAGGTAGGTGATTCGTTCAGTATTTCTTGCAGTGTGCTGAGGCAGGTTTGGAAATTACATCGTTATGTATGTCACAACAATAAATTTTACATTTTTTTTTGTAACAAAACTTTTCGTATACTTTATAATTTTAATTAAAATGTGCTTGTTTTAAATAAATATAAGTACATAGCTGACTATTTACTACATAGAAATTACATAAGTCGAATGTTATTGAAGTCTGGTGGCAACCGAAGAAACTAATCACAGCTAAACTTTTGTGTTTAATAGATCATAAAATAATATTTTTTTTTGTAGTTTTTGTT